>NW_027182599.1:0-93842 GCF_040807025.1 Struthio camelus
ATGTGTGTGCTGGTGGTGATTGTGAGGTCGCTGTGCCTGAGGGCGTGAGAAGCCAGTGGCAGGCATGTGTGTGCTGATGGTGATTGTGAGCTCAGTTGCTCGTGACGTCATGAGAGGCCAGTGGCAGGCATGTGTGTGCTGGTGGTGATTGTGAGCTCAGTTGTTCGTGACATCATCAGAGGCCAGTGCCAGGCATGTGTGTGCTGGTGGTGATTGTGAGGTCCTTGTGCCTTTAGGGCGTTAGAGGCCAGTGCCAGGCTTTTTTTGCTGGTGGTTATTGTGAGGTCATTGTGCCTGAGGGCATGAGAGGTCAGTGGCAGGCACGTGTCTGCTGGTGGTGATTGTGAGCTCAGTTATTCATGACGTCTTCAAAGGCCAGTGGCAGGCATGTGTGTGCTGGGGGGGACTGTGAGGTCCTTGTGCATGACGGTATGAGGAGCCAGTGGCAGGCATGTGTGTGCTGGTGGTGATTTTGAGGTCAGTTGTGCGTGGAGGCATGAGAGGCCAGTGGCAGGCATGTGTGTGCTGGTGGTGACTGTGAGCTCAGTTGCTCGTGACGTCATCAGAGGCCAGTGGCAGGCATGTGTGTGCTGATGGTGATTGTGAGCTCAGTTTTTCGTGACGTCATCAGAGGCCAGTGCCAGGCATGTGTGTGCTGGTGGTGATTGTGAGCTCAGTTGCTCGTGACGTCATGAGAGGCCAGTGGCAGGCATGTGTGTGCTGATGGTGATTGTGAGCTCAGTTGTTCGTGACATCATCAGAGGCCATTGCCAGGCATGTGTGTGCTGGTGGTGATTGTGAGGTCCTTGTGCCTTAGGGCGTTAGAGGCCAGTGCCAGGCTTTTTTTGCTGGTGGTTATTGTGAGGTCATTGTGTCTGAGGGCGAGAGGCCAGTGCCAGGCATGTGTGTGCTGGTGGTGATTGTGAGCTCAGTTGTTCGTGATGTTGTCACATGCCAGTGTCAGGCACTAGTCTACTGGTGGTGATTTTGAAGTCCTTGTGCCTGAGGGCATGAGAGGCCAGTGGCAGGCATGTGTGTGCTGGTGGTGATTGTGAGCTCAGTTGCTCGTGACGTCATCAGAGGCCAGTGCCAGGCATGTGTGTGCTGGTGGTGATTGTGATGTCCTTGTGCCTTTAGGGCGTTAGAGGCCAGTGCCAGGCTTTTTTTGCTGGTGGTTATTGTGAGGTCATTGTGTCTGAGGGCGAGAGGCCAGTGACAGGCATGTGTGTTCTGGTGGTGATTGTGAGCTCAGTTGTTCGTGATGTTGTCACATGCCAGTGCCAGGCACTAGTCTACTGGTGGTGATTTTGAAGTCGTTGTGCCTGAGGGCATGAGAGGTCAGTGGCAGGCATGTGTGTGCTGGTGGTGATTGTGAGCTCAGTTGCTCGTGACGTCATCAGAGGCCAGTGGCAGGCATGTGTGTGCTGGTGGTGATTGTGAGCTCAGTTGTTCGTGACATCATCAGAGGCCAGTGCCAGGCATGTGTGTGCTGGTGGTGATTGTGAGGTCCTTGTGCCTTTAGGGCGTTAGAGGCCAGTGCCAGGCTTTTTTTGCTGGTGGTTATTGTGAGGTCATTGTGTCTGAGGGCGAGAGGCCAGTGACAGGCATGTGTGTGCTGGTGGTGATTGTGAGCTCAGTTGTTCGTGATGTTGTCACATGCCAGTGCCAGGCACTAGTCTACTGGTGGTGATTTTGAAGTCGTTGTGCCTGAGGGCATGAGAGGCCAGTGGCAGGCATGTGTGTGCTGGTGGTGATTGTGAGCTCAATTGTTCCTGATGTCATCAGAGACCAGTGGCAGGCATGTGTGTGCTAGTGGTGTGTGTGAACTCAGTTCCTCGTTACGTCATGAGAGGCCATTGCCAGGCATGTGTGTGCTGGGGGTGACTGTGAGGTACTTGTGTGTGATGGGTTGAGAGGCCACTGCCAGGCATGTGTCTGCTGGTGGTGATTGTGAGCTCAGTTGTTCATGACGTCTTCAAAGGCCAGTGGCAGGCATGTGTGTGCTGGGGGGGACTGTGAGGTCCTTGTGCATGACGGTATGAGGAGCCAGTGGCAGGCATGTGTGTGCTGGTGGTGACTGTGAGCTCAGTTGCTGGTGACGTCATGAGAGGCCAGTGGCAGGCATGTGTGTGCTGGTGGTGATTGTGAGCTCAGTTGTTCGTGACATCATCAGAGG
The DNA here is from genome assembly GCF_040807025.1 of Struthio camelus. Lineage (NCBI taxonomy): Eukaryota > Metazoa > Chordata > Aves > Struthioniformes > Struthionidae > Struthio > Struthio camelus. Next base: position 2,177 of record NW_027182599.1, read on the forward strand.
CCAGTGCCAGGCATGTGTGTGCTGGTGGTGATTGTGAGGTCCTTGTGCCTTAGGGCGTTAGAGGCCAGTGCCAGGCTTTTTTTGCTGGTGGTTATTGTGAGGTCATTGTGTCTGAGGGCGAGAGGCCAGTGGCAGGCATGTGTGTGCTGGGGGGGACTGTGAGGTCCTTGTGCATGACGGTATGAGGAGCCAGTGGCAGGCATGTGTGTGCTGGTGGTGATTTTGAGGTCAGTTGTGCGTGGAGGCATGAGAGGCCAGTGGCAGGCATGTGTGTGCTGGTGGTGATTTTGAGGTCAGTTGTGCGTGGAGGCATGAGAGGCCAGTGTCAGACTGGTGTGTTCCGGTTGTGATTGTGAGGTGCTTGTACCTGAGGGAGTTAAAAGGCAGTGGCAGGCATGTGTGTGCTGGTGGTGATTGTGAGGTCCCTGTGCCTGAGGGCGTGAGAAGCCAGTGGCAGGCATGTGTGTGCTGGTGGTGACTGTGAGCTCAGTTGCTCGTGATGTCATCAGAGGCCAGTGGCAGGCATGTGTGTGCTGGTGGTGATTGTGAGCTCAGTTGTTCGTGACATCATCAGAGGCCAGAGGCAGGCATGTGTGTGCTGGTGTTGATTGTGAGGTCCTTGTGCCTTAGGGCGTTAGAGGCCAGTGCCAGGCTTTTTTTGCTGGTGGTTATTGTGAGGTCATTGTGTCTGAGGGCGAGAGGCCAGTGGCAGGCATGTGTGTGCTGGTGGTGATTGTGAGCTCAGTTGCTCGTGACGTCATGAGAGGCCAGTGGTAGGCATGTGTGTGCTGGTGGTGATTGTGAGCTCAGTTGTTCGTGACGTCTTCAGAGGCCAGTGGCAGGCATGTGTGTGCTGGGGGGGACTGTGAGGTCCTTGTGCATGACGGTATGAGGAGCCAGTGGCAGGCATGTGTGTGCTGGTGGTGATTTTGAGGTCAGTTGTGCGTGGAGGCATGAGAGGCCAGTGTCAGACTGGTGTGTTCTGGTTGTCATTGTGAGGTGCTTGTACCTGAGGGAGTTAAAAGCCCGTGGCAGGCATGTGTGTGCTGGTGGTGATTGTGAGATCAATTGTTCCTGATGTCATCAGAGGCCAGTGCCAGGCATGTGTGTGCTGGGGGTGACTGTGAGGTCCTTGTGCATGACGGTATGAGGAGCCGGTGGCAGGCATGTGTGTGCTGGTGGTGATTTTGAGGTCAGTTGTGCGTGGAGGCATGAGAGGCCAGTGGCAGGCATGTGTGTGCTGGTGGTGATTGTGAGCTCAGTTGTTCGTGACATCATCAGAGGCCAGTGCCAGGCATGTGTGTGCTGGTGGTGATTGTGAGGTCCTTGTGCCTTTAGGGCGTTAGAGGCCAGTGCCAGGCTTTTTTTGCTGGTGGTTATTGTGAGGTCATTGTGCCTGAGGGCATGAGAGGTCAGTGGCAGGCACGTGTCTGCTGGTGGTGATTGTGAGCTCAGTTATTCATGACGTCTTCAAAGGCCAGTGGCAGGCATGTGTGTGCTGGGGGGGACTGTGAGGTCCTTGTGCATGACGGTATGAGGAGCCAGTGGCAGGCATGTGTGTGCTGGTGGTGATTTTGAGGTCAGTTGTGCGTGGAGGCATGAGAGGCCAGTGGCAGGCATGTGTGTGCTGGTGGTGACTGTGAGCTCAGTTGCTCGTGACGTCATCAGAGGCCAGTGGCAGGCATGTGTGTGCTGATGGTGATTGTGAGCTCAGTTTTTCGTGACGTCATCAGAGGCCAGTGCCAGGCATGTGTGTGCTGGTGGTGATTGTGAGCTCAGTTGCTCGTGACGTCATGAGAGGCCAGTGGCAGGCATGTGTGTGCTGATGGTGATTGTGAGCTCAGTTGTTCGTGACATCATCAGAGGCCATTGCCAGGCATGTGTGTGCTGGTGGTGATTGTGAGGTCCTTGTGCCTTAGGGCGTTAGAGGCCAGTGCCAGGCTTTTTTTGCTGGTGGTTATTGTGAGGTCATTGTGTCTGAGGGCGAGAGGCCAGTGACAGGCATGTGTGTGCTGGTGGTGATTGTGAGCTCAGTTGTTCGTGATGTTGTCACATGCCAGTGTCAGGCACTAGTCTACTGGTGGTGATTTTGAAGTCCTTGTGCCTGAGGGCATGAGAGGCCAGTGGCAGGCATGTGTGTGCTGGTGGTGATTGTGAGCTCAGTTGCTCGTGACGTCATCAGAGGCCAGTGCCAGGCATGTGTGTGCTGGTGGTGATTGTGATGTCCTTGTGCCTTTAGGGCGTTAGAGGCCAGTGCCAGGCTTTTTTTGCTGGTGGTTATTGTGAGGTCATTGTGTCTGAGGGCGAGAGGCCAGTGACAGGCATGTGTGTTCTGGTGGTGATTGTGAGCTCAGTTGTTCGTGATGTTGTCACATGCCAGTGCCAGGCACTAGTCTACTGGTGGTGATTTTGAAGTCGTTGTGCCTGAGGGCATGAGAGGTCAGTGGCAGGCATGTGTGTGCTGGTGGTGATTGTGAGCTCAGTTGCTCGTGACGTCATCAGAGGCCAGTGGCAGGCATGTGTGTGCTGGTGGTGATTGTGAGCTCAGTTGTTCGTGACATCATCAGAGGCCAGTGCCAGGCATGTGTGTGCTGGTGGTGATTGTGAGGTCCTTGTGCCTTTAGGGCGTTAGAGGCCAGTGCCAGGCTTTTTTTGCTGGTGGTTATTGTGAGGTCATTGTGTCTGAGGGCGAGAGGCCAGTGACAGGCATGTGTGTGCTGGTGGTGATTGTGAGCTCAGTTGTTCGTGATGTTGTCACATGCCAGTGCCAGGCACTAGTCTACTGGTGGTGATTTTGAAGTCGTTGTGCCTGAGGGCATGAGAGGCCAGTGGCAGGCATGTGTGTGCTGGTGGTGATTGTGAGCTCAATTGTTCCTGATGTCATCAGAGACCAGTGGCAGGCATGTGTGTGCTAGTGGTGTGTGTGAACTCAGTTCCTCGTTACGTCATGAGAGGCCATTGCCAGGCATGTGTGTGCTGGGGGTGACTGTGAGGTACTTGTGTGTGATGGGTTGAGAGGCCACTGCCAGGCATGTGTCTGCTGGTGGTGATTGTGAGCTCAGTTGTTCATGACGTCTTCAAAGGCCAGTGGCAGGCATGTGTGTGCTGGGGGGGACTGTGAGGTCCTTGTGCATGACGGTATGAGGAGCCAGTGGCAGGCATGTGTGTGCTGGTGGTGACTGTGAGCTCAGTTGCTGGTGACGTCATGAGAGGCCAGTGGCAGGCATGTGTGTGCTGGTGGTGATTGTGAGCTCAGTTGTTCGTGACATCATCAGAGGCCAGTGCCAGGCATGTGTGTGCTGGTGGTGATTGTGAGGTCCTTGTGCCTTAGGGCGTTAGAGGCCAGTGCCAGGCTTTTTTTGCTGGTGGTTATTGTGAGGTCATTGTGTCTGAGGGCGAGAGGCCAGTGGCAGGCATGTGTGTGCTGGGGGGGACTGTGAGGTCCTTGTGCATGACGGTATGAGGAGCCAGTGGCAGGCATGTGTGTGCTGGTGGTGATTTTGAGGTCAGTTGTGCGTGGAGGCATGAGAGGCCAGTGGCAGGCATTTGTGTGCTGGTGGTGATTTTGAGGTCAGTTGTGCGTGGAGGCATGAGAGGCCAGTGTCAGACTGGTGTGTTCCGGTTGTGATTGTGAGGTGCTTGTACCTGAGGGAGTTAAAAGGCAGTGGCAGGCATGTGTGTGCTGGTGGTGATTGTGAGGTCCCTGTGCCTGAGGGCGTGAGAAGCCAGTGGCAGGCATGTGTGTGCTGGTGGTGACTGTGAGCTCAGTTGCTCGTGATGTCATCAGAGGCCAGTGGCAGGCATGTGTGTGCTGGTGGTGATTGTGAGCTCAGTTGTTCGTGACATCATCAGAGGCCAGAGGCAGGCATGTGTGTGCTGGTGTTGATTGTGAGGTCCTTGTGCCTTAGGGCGTTAGAGGCCAGTGCCAGGCTTTTTTTGCTGGTGGTTATTGTGAGGTCATTGTGTCTGAGGGCGAGAGGCCAGTGGCAGGCATGTGTGTGCTGGTGGTGATTGTGAGCTCAGTTGCTCGTGACGTCATGAGAGGCCAGTGGTAGGCATGTGTGTGCTGGTGGTGATTGTGAGCTCAGTTGTTCGTGACGTCTTCAGAGGCCAGTGGCAGGCATGTGTGTGCTGGGGGGGACTGTGAGGTCCTTGTGCATGACGGTATGAGGAGCCAGTGGCAGGCATGTGTGTGCTGGTGGTGATTTTGAGGTCAGTTGTGCGTGGAGGCATGAGAGGCCAGTGTCAGACTGGTGTGTTCTGGTTGTCATTGTGAGGTGCTTGTACCTGAGGGAGTTAAAAGCCCGTGGCAGGCATGTGTGTGCTGGTGGTGATTGTGAGATCAATTGTTCCTGATGTCATCAGAGGCCAGTGCCAGGCATGTGTGTGCTGGGGGTGACTGTGAGGTCCTTGTGCATGACGGTATGAGGAGCCGGTGGCAGGCATGTGTGTGCTGGTGGTGATTTTGAGGTCAGTTGTGCGTGGAGGCATGAGAGGCCAGTGTCAGACTCGTGTGTTCTGGTTGTGATTGTGAGGTGCTTGTACCTGAGGGAGTTAAAAGCCAGTGGCAGGCATGTGTGTGCTGGTGGTGATTGTGAGATCAATTGTTCCTGATGTCATCAGAGGCCGGTGCCAGGCATGTGTGTGCTGGGGGGGACTGTGAGGTCCTTGTGCATGACGGTATGAGGAGCCGGTGGCAGGCATGTGTGTGCTGGTGGTGATTTTGAGGTCAGTTGTGCGTGGAGGCATGAGAGGCCAGTGTCAGACTGGTGTGTTCTGGTTGTGATTGTGAGGTGCTTGTACCTGAGGGAGTTAAAAGCCAGTGGCAGGCATGTGTGTGCTGGTGGTGATTGTGAGGTCGCTGTGCCTGAGGGCGTGAGAAGCCAGTGGCAGGCATGTGTGTGCTGATGGTGATTGTGAGCTCAGTTGCTCGTGACGTCATGAGAGGCCAGTGGCAGGCATGTGTGTGCTGGTGGTGATTGTGAGCTCAGTTGTTCGTGACATCATCAGAGGCCAGTGGCAGGCATGTGTGTGCTGGTGGTGATTGTGAGGTCCTTGTGCCTTTAGGGCGTTAGAGGCCAGTGCCAGGCTTTTTTTGCTGGTGGTTATTGTGAGGTCATTGTGCCTGAGGGCATGAGAGGTCAGTGGCAGGCACGTGTCTGCTGGTGGTGATTGTGAGCTCAGTTATTCATGACGTCTTCAAAGGCCAGTGGCAGGCATGTGTGTGCTGGGGGGGACTGTGAGGTCCTTGTGCATGACGGTATGAGGAGCCAGTGGCAGGCATGTGTGTGCTGGTGGTGATTTTGAGGTCAGTTGTGCGTGGAGGCATGAGAGGCCAGTGGCAGGCATGTGTGTGCTGGTGGTGACTGTGAGCTCAGTTGCTCGTGACGTCATGAGAGGCCAGTGGCAGGCATGTGTGTGCTGATGGTGATTGTGAGCTCAGTTTTTCGTGACGTCATCAGAGGCCAGTGCCAGGCATGTGTGTGCTGGTGGTGATTGTGAGCTCAGTTGCTCGTGACGTCATGAGAGGCCAGTGGCAGGCATGTGTGTGCTCGTGGTGATTGTGAGCTCAGTTGTTCGTGACATCATCAGAGGCCAGTGCCAGGCATGTGTGTGCTGGTGGTGATTGTGAGGTCCTTGTGCCTTAGGGCGTTAGAGGCCAGTGCCAGGCTTTTTTTGCTGGTGGTTATTGTGAGGTCATTGTGTCTGAGGGCGAGAGGCCAGTGACAGGCATGTGTGTGCTGGTGGTGATTGTGAGCTCAGTTGTTCGTGATGTTGTCACATGCCAGTGTCAGGCACTAGTCTACTGGTGGTGATTTTGAAGTCCTTGTGCCTGAGGGCATGAGAGGCCAGTGGCAGGCATGTGTGTGCTGGTGGTGATTGTGAGCTCAGTTGCTCGTGACGTCATCAGAGGCCAGTGCCAGGCATGTGTGTGCTGGTGGTGATTGTGATGTCCTTGTGCCTTTAGGGCGTTAGAGGCCAGTGCCAGGCTTTTTTTGCTGGTGGTTATTGTGAGGTCATTGTGTCTGAGGGCGAGAGGCCAGTGACAGGCATGTGTGTGCTGGTGGTGATTGTGAGCTCAGTTGTTCGTGATGTTGTCACATGCCAGTGCCAGGCACTAGTCTACTGGTGGTGATTTTGAAGTCGTTGTGCCTGAGGGCATGAGAGGTCAGTGGCAGGCATGTGTGTGCTGGTGGTGATTGTGAGCTCAGTTGCTCGTGACGTCATCAGAGGCCAGTGGCAGGCATGTGTGTGCTGGTGGTGATTGTGATCTCAGTTGTTCGTGACATCATCAGAGGCCAGTGCCAGGCATGTGTGTGCTGGTGGTGATTGTGAGGTCCTTGTGCCTTTAGGGCGTTAGAGGCCAGTGCCAGGCTTTTTTTGCTGGTGGTTATTGTGAGGTCATTGTGTCTGAGGGCGAGAGGCCACTGCCAGGCATGTGTGTGCTGGTGGTGATTGTGAGCTCAGTTGTTCGTGATGTTGTCACATGCCAGTGCCAGGCACTAGTCTACTGGTGGTGATTTTTAAGTCGTTGTGCCTGAGGGCATGAGAGGCCAGTGGCAGGCATGTGTGTGCTGGTGGTGATTGTGAGCTCAATTGTTCCTGATGTCATCAGAGACCAGTGGCAGGCATGTGTGTGCTAGTGGTGAGTGTGAACTCAGTTCCTCGTTACGTCATGAGAGGCCATTGCCAGGCATGTGTGTGCTGGGGGTGACTGTGAGGTACTTGTGTGTGATGGGTTGAGAGGCCACTGCCAGGCATGTGTCTGCTGGTGGTGATTGTGAGGTCCTTGTGCCGTAGGGAGTTAAAAGCCAGTGGCAGGCACGTGTCTGCTGGTGGTGATTGTGAGCTCAGTTGTTCATGACGTCTTCAAAGGCCAGTGGCAGGCATGTGTGTGCTGGGGGGGACTGTGAGGTCCTTGTGCATGACGGTATGAGGAGCCAGTGGCAGGCATCTGTGTGCTGGTGGTGACTGTGAGCTCAGTTGCTGGTGACGTCATGAGAGGCCAGTGGCAGGCATGTGTGTGCTGGTGGTGACTGTGAGCTCAGTTGCTCGTGACGTCATCAGAGGCCAGTGGCAGGCATGTGTGTGCTGGTGGTGATTGTGAGCTCAGTTGTTCGTGACATCATCAGAGGCCAGAGGCAGGCATGTGTGTGCTGGTGTTGATTGTGAGGTCCTTGTGCCTTAGGGCGTTAGAGGCCAGTGCCAGGCTTTTTTTGCTGGTGGTTATTGTGAGGTCATTGTGTCTGAGGGCGAGAGGCCAGTGGCAGGCATGTGTGTGCTGGTGGTGATTGTGAGCTCAGTTGCTCGTGACGTCATGAGAGGCCAGTGGTAGGCATGTGTGTGCTGGTGGTGATTGTGAGCTCAGTTGTTCGTGACGTCTTCAGAGGCCAGTGGCAGGCATGTGTGTGCTGGGGGGGACTGTGAGGTCCTTGTGCATGACGGTATGAGGAGCCAGTGGCAGGCATGTGTGTGCTGGTGGTGATTTTGAGGTCAGTTGTGCGTGGAGGCATGAGAGGCCAGTGTCAGACTCGTGTGTTCTGGTTGTCATTGTGAGGTGCTTGTACCTGAGGGAGTTAAAAGCCCGTGGCAGGCATGTGTGTGCTGGTGGTGATTGTGAGATCAATTGTTCCTGATGTCATCAGAGGCCGGTGCCAGGCATGTGTGTGCTGGGGGTGACTGTGAGGTCCTTGTGCATGACGGTATGAGGAGCCGGTGGCAGGCATGTGTGTGCTGGTGGTGATTTTGAGGTCAGTTGTGCGTGGAGGCATGAGAGGCCAGTGTCAGACTGGTGTGTTCTGGTTGTGATTGTGAGGTGCTTGTACCTGAGGGAGTTAAAAGCCAGTGGCAGGCATGTGTGTGCTGGTGGTGATTGTGAGATCAATTGTTCCTGATGTCATCAGAGGCCGGTGCCAGGCATGTGTGTGCTGGGGGTGACTGTGAGGTCCTTGTGCATGACGGTATGAGGAGCCGGTGGCAGGCATGTGTGTGCTGGTGGTGATTTTGAGGTCAGTTGTGCGTGGAGGCATGAGAGGCCAGTGTTAGACTGGTGTGTTCTGGTTGTGATTGTGAGGTGCTTGTACCTGAGGGAGTTAAAAGCCAGTGGCAGGCATGTGTGTGCTGGTGGTGATTGTGAGGTCCCTGTGCCTGAGGGCGTGAGAAGCCAGTGGCAGGCATGTGTGTGCTGATGGTGATTGTGAGCTCAGTTGCTCGTGACGTCATGAGAGGCCAGTGGCAGGCATGTGTGTGCTGGTGGTGATTGTGAGCTCAGTTGTTCGTGACATCATCAGAGGCCAGTGGCAGGCATGTGTGTGCTGGTGGTGATTGTGAGGTCCTTGTGCCTTTAGGGCGTTAGAGGCCAGTGCCAGGCTTTTTTTGCTGGTGGTTATTGTGAGGTCATTGTGCCTGAGGGCATGAGAGGTCAGTGGCAGGCACGTGTCTGCTGGTGGTGATTGTGAGCTCAGTTATTCATGACGTCTTCAAAGGCCAGTGGCAGGCATGTGTGTGCTGGGGGGGACTGTGAGGTCCTTGTGCATGACGGTATGAGGAGCCAGTGGCAGGCATGTGTGTGCTGGTGGTGATTTTGAGGTCAGTTGTGCGTGGAGGCATGAGAGGCCAGTGGCAGGCATGTGTGTGCTGGTGGTGACTGTGAGCTCAGTTGCTCGTGACGTCATCAGAGGCCAGTGGCAGGCATGTGTGTGCTGATGGTGATTGTGAGCTCAGTTTTTCGTGACGTCATCAGAGGCCAGTGCCAGGCATGTGTGTGCTGGTGGTGATTGTGAGCTCAGTTGCTCGTGACGTCATGAGAGGCCAGTGGCAGGCATGTGTGTGCTCGTGGTGATTGTGAGCTCAGTTGTTCGTGACATCATCAGAGGCCATTGCCAGGCATGTGTGTGCTGGTGGTGATTGTGATGTCCTTGTGCCTTAGGGCGTTAGAGGCCAGTGCCAGGCTTTTTTTGCTGGTGGTTATTGTGAGGTCATTGTGTCTGAGGGCGAGAGTCCAGTGACAGGCATGTGTGTGCTGGTGGTGATTGTGAGCTCAGTTGTTCGTGATGTTGTCACATGCCAGTGTCAGGCACTAGTCTACTGGTGGTGATTTTGAAGTCCTTGTGCCTGAGGGCATGAGAGGCCAGTGGCAGGCATGTGTGTGCTGGTGGTGATTGTGAGCTCAGTTGCTCGTGACGTCATCAGAGGCCAGTGCCAGGCATGTGTGTGCTGGTGGTGATTGTGATGTCCTTGTGCCTTTAGGGCGTTAGAGGCCAGTGCCAGGCTTTTTTTGCTGGTGGTTATTGTGAGGTCATTGTGTCTGAGGGCGAGAGGCCAGTGACAGGCATGTGTGTGCTGGTGGTGATTGTGAGCTCAGTTGTTCGTGATGTTGTCACATGCCAGTGCCAGGCACTAGTCTACTGGTGGTGATTTTGAAGTCGTTGTGCCTGAGGGCATGAGAGGTCAGTGGCAGGCATGTGTGTGCTGGTGGTGATTGTGAGCTCAGTTGCTCGTGACGTCATCAGAGGCCAGTGGCAGGCATGTGTGTGCTGGTGGTGATTGTGAGCTCAGTTGTTCGTGACATCATCAGAGGCCAGTGCCAGGCATGTGTGTGCTGGTGGTGATTGTGATGTCCTTGTGCCTTTAGGGCGTTAGAGGCCAGTGCCAGGCTTTTTTTGCTGGTGGTTATTGTGAGGTCATTGTGTCTGAGGGCGAGAGGCCACTGCCAGGCATGTGTGTGCTGGTGGTGATTGTGAGCTCAGTTGTTCGTGATGTTGTCACATGCCAGTGCCAGGCACTAGTCTACTGGTGGTGATTTTGAAGTCGTTGTGCCTGAGGGCATGAGAGGCCAGTGGCAGGCATGTGTGTGCTGGTGGTGATTGTGAGCTCAATTGTTCCTGATGTCATCAGAGACCAGTGGCAGGCATGTGTGTGCTAGTGGTGAGTGTGAACTCAGTTCCTCGTTACGTCATGAGAGGCCATTGCCAGGCATGTGTGTGCTGGGGGTGACTGTGAGGTACTTGTGTGTGATGGGTTGAGAGGCCACTGCCAGGCATGTGTCTGCTGGTGGTGATTGTGAGGTCCTTGTGCCGTAGGGAGTTAAAAGCCAGTGGCAGGCACGTGTCTGCTGGTGGTGATTGTGAGCTCAGTTGTTCATGACGTCTTCAAAGGCCAGTGGCAGGCATGTGTGTGCTGGGGGGGACTGTGAGGTCCTTGTGCATGACGGTATGAGGAGCCAGTGGCAGGCATCTGTGTGCTGGTGGTGACTGTGAGCTCAGTTGCTGGTGACGTCATGAGAGGCCAGTGGCAGGCATGTGTGTGCTGGTGGTGATTGTGAGCTCAGTTGTTCGTGACATCATCAGAGGCCAGTGCCAGGCATGTGTGTGCTGGTGGTGATTGTGAGGTCCTTGTGCCTTAGGGCGTTAGAGGCCAGTGCCAGGCTTTTTTTGCTGGTGGTTATTGTGAGGTCATTGTGTCTGAGGGCGAGAGGCCAGTGCCAGGCATGTGTGTGCTGGTGGTGATTGTGAGCTCAGTTGTTCGTGATGTTATCACATGCCAGTGCCAGGCACTAGTCTACTGGTGGTGATTTTGAGGTCCTTGTGCCTGAGGGCATGAGAGGTCAGTGGCAGGCATGTGTGTGCTGGTGGTGATTGTGAGCTCAATTGTTCCTGACGTCATCAGAGGCAGGTGCCAGGCATGTGTGTGCTGGGGGTGACTGTGAGGTCCTTGTGCATGACGGTATGAGGAGCCAGTGGCAGGCATGTGTGTGCTGGTGGTGATTGTGAGCTCAGTTGCTCGTGACGTCATCAGAGGCCAGTGGCAGGCATGTGTGTGCTGGTGGTGATTGTGAGCTCAGTTGTTCGTGACATCATCAGAGGCCAGTGCCAGGCATGTGTGTGCTGATGGTGATTGTGATGTCCTTGTGCCTTTAGGGCGTTAGAGGCCAGTGCCAGGCTTTTTTTGCTGGTGGTTATTGTGAGGTCATTGTGTCTGAGGGCGAGAGGCCAGTGACAGGCATGTGTGTGCTGGTGGTGATTGTGAGCTCAGTTGTTCGTGATGTTGTCACATGCCAGTGCCAGGCACTAGTCTACTGGTGGTGATTTTGAAGTCGTTGTGCCTGAGGGCATGAGAGGTCAGTGGCAGGCATGTGTGTGCTGGTGGTGATTGTGAGCTCAGTTGCTCGTGACGTCATCAGAGGCCAGTGGCAGGCATGTGTGTGCTGGTGGTGATTGTGAGCTCAGTTGTTCGTGACATCATCAGAGGCCAGTGGCAGGCATGTGTGTGCTGGTGGTGATTGTGAGGTCCTTGTGCCTTTAGGGCGTTAGAGGCCAGTGCCAGGCTTTTTTTGCTGGTGGTTATTGTGAGGTCATTGTGTCTGAGGGCGAGAGGCCAGTGGCAGGCATGTGTGTGCTGGTGGTGATTGTGAGCTCAGTTGTTCGTGATGTTGTCACATGCCAGTGCCAGGCACTAGTCTACTGGTGGTGATTTTGAAGTCGTTGTGCCTGAGGGCATGAGAGGCCAGTGGCAGGCATGTGTGTGCTGGTGGTGATTGTGAGCTCAATTGTTCCTGATGTCATGAGAGGCCATTGCCATGCATGTGTGTGCTGGGGGTGACTGTGAGGTCCTTGTGCATGACGGTATGAGGAGCCAGTGGCAGGCATGTGTGTGCTGGTGGTGATTTTGAGGTGAGTTGTGCGTGGAGGCATGAGAGGCCAGTGTCAGACTGGTGTGTTCTGGTTGTGATTGTGAGGTGCTTGTACCTGAGGGAGTTAAAGGGCAGTGGCAGGCATGTGTGTGCTGATGGTGATTGTGAGCTCAGTTGCTTGTGACGTCATCAGAGGCCAGTGGCAGGCATGTGTGTGCTGGTGGTGATTGTGAGGTCCTTGTGCCGTAGGGAGTTAAAAGCCAGTGGCAGGCACGTGTCTGCTGGTGGTGATTGTGAGCTCAGTTGTTCATGACGTCATCAGAGGCCAGTGGCAGGCATGTGTGTGCTGATGGTGATTGTGAGCTCAGTTGTTCGTGACGTCATCAGAGGCCAGTGCCAGGCATGTGTGTGCTGGTGGTGATTGTGAGCTCAGTTGCTCGTGACGTCATCAGAAGCCAGTGGCAGGCATGTGTGTGCTGGTGGTGATTGTGAGCTCAGTTGTTCGTGACATCATCAGAGGCCAGTGCCAGGCATGTGTGTGCTGGTGGTGATTGTCAGCTCAGTTGTTCGTGACATCATCAGAGGCCAGTGCCAGGCATGTGTGTGCTGGTGGTGATTGTGAGGTCCTTGTGCCTTTAGGGCGTTAGAGGCCAGTGCCAGGCTTTTTTTGCTGGTGGTTATTGTGAGGTCATTGTGTCTGAGGGCGAGAGGCCAGTGACAGGCATGTGTGTGCTGGTGGTGATTGTGAGCTCAGTTGTTCGTGATGTTGTCACATGCCAGTGCCAGGCACTAGTCTACTGGTGGTGATTTTGAAGTCGTTGTGCCTGAGGGCTTGAGAGGTCAGTGGCAGGCATGTGTGTGCTGGTGGTGATTGTGAGCTCAGTTGCTCGTGACGTCATCAGAGGCCAGTGGCAGGCATGTGTGTGCTGGTGGTGATTGTGAGCTCAGTTGTTCGTGACATCATCAGAGGCCAGTGCCAGGCATGTGTGTGCTGGTGGTGATTGTGAGGTCCTTGTGCCTTTAGGGCGTTAGAGGCCAGTGCCAGGCTTTTTTTGCTGGTGGTTATTGTGAGGTCATTGTGTCTGAGGGCGAGAGGCCACTGCCAGGCATGTGTGTGCTGGTGGTGATTGTGAGCTCAGTTGTTCGTGATGTTGTCACATGCCAGTGCCAGGCACTAGTCTACTGGTGGTGATTTTTAAGTCGTTGTGCCGGAGGGCATGAGAGGTCAGTGGCAGGCATGTGTGTGCTGGTGGTGATTGTGAGCTCAATTGTTCCTGACGTCATCAGAGGCCGGTGCCAGGCATGTGTGTGCTGGTGGTGATTGTGAGCTCAGGTGCTCGTTACGTCATGAGAGGCCATTGCCAGGCATGTGTGTGCTGGGGGTGACTGTGAGGTACTTGTGCGTGACGGGTTGAGAGGCCAGTGGCAGGCATGTGTCTGCTGGTGGTGATTGAGAGGTCCTTGTGCCGTAGGGAGTTAAAAGCCAGTGGCAGGCACGTGTCTGCTGGTGGTGATTGTGAGCTCAGTTGTTCATGACGTCTTCAGAGGCCAGTGGCCGGCATGTGTGTGCTGGTGGTGATTGTGAGCTCAGGTGCTCGTTACGTCATGAGAGGCCATTGCCAGGCATGTGTGTGCTGGGGGTGACTGTGAGGTACTTGTGCGTGACGGGTTGAGAGGCCAGTGGCAGGCATGTGTCTGCTGGTGGTGATTGAGAGGTCCTTGTGCCGTAGGGAGTTAAAAGCCAGTGGCAGGCACGTGTCTGCTGGTGGTGATTGTGAGCTCAGTTGTTCATGACGTCTTCAGAGGCCAGTGGCAGGCATGTGTGTGCTGGGGGGGACTGTGAGGTCCTTGTGCATGACGGTATGAGGAGCCAGTGGCAGGCATGTGTGTGCTGGTGGTGATTTTGAGGTCAGTTGTGCGTGGAGGCATGAGAGGCCAGTGTCAGACTGGTGTGTTCTGGTTGTCATTGTGAGGTGCTTGTACCTGAGGGAGTTAAAAGCCCGTGGCAGGCATGTGTGTGCTGGTGGTGATTGTGAGATCAATTGTTCCTGATGTCATCAGAGGCCGGTGCCAGGCATGTGTGTGCTGGGGGTGACTGTGAGGTCCTTGTGCATGACGGTATGAGGAGCCGGTGGCAGGCATGTGTGTGCTGGTGGTGATTTTGAGGTCAGTTGTGCGTGGAGGCATGAGAGGCCAGTGTCAGACTGGTGTGTTCTGGTTGTCATTGTGAGGTGCTTGTACCTGAGGGAGTTAAAAGCCAGTGGCAGGCATGTGTGTGCTGGTGGTGATTGTGAGATCAATTGTTCCTGATGTCATCAGAGGCCGGTGCCAGGCATGTGTGTGCTGGGGGTGACTGTGAGGTCCTTGTGCATGACAGTATGAGGAGCCGGTGGCAGGCATGTGTGTGCTGGTGGTGATTTTGAGGTCAGTTGTGCGTGGAGGCATGAGAGGCCAGTGTCAGACTGGTGTGTTCTGGTTGTGATTGTGAGGTGCTTGTACCTGAGGGAGTTAAAAGCCAGTGGCAGGCATGTGTGTGCTGGTGGTGATTGTGAGGTCCCTGTGCCTGAGGGCGTGAGAAGCCAGTGGCAGGCATGTGTGTGCTGATGGTGATTGTGAGCTCAGTTGCTCGTGACGTCATGAGAGGCCAGTGGCAGGCATGTGTGTGCTGGTGGTGATTGTGAGCTCAGTTGTTCGTGACGTCATCAGAGGCCAGTGCCAGGCATGTGTGTGCTGGTGGTGATTGTGAGCTCAGTTGTTCGTGACGTCATCAGAGGCCAGTGCCAGGCATGTGTGTGCTGGTGGTGATTGTGAGGTCCTTGTGCCTTTAGGGCGTTAGAGGCCAGTGCCAGGCTTTTTTTGCTGGTGGTTATTGTGAGGTCATTGTGCCTGAGGGCATGAGAGGTCAGTGGCAGGCCTGTGTGTGCTGGTGGTGATTGTGAGGTCCTTGTGCCGTAGGGAGTTAAAAGCCAGTGGCAGGCACGTGTCTGCTGGTGGTGATTGTGAGCTCAGTTATTCATGACGTCTTCAAAGGCCAGTGGCAGGCATGTGTGTGCTGGGGGGGACTGTGAGGTCCTTGTGCATGACGGTATGAGGAGCCAGTGGCAGGCATGAGTGTGCTGGTGGTGATTTTGAGGTCAGTTGTGCGTGGAGGCATGAGAGGCCAGTGTCAGACTGGTGTGTTCTGGTTGTGATTGTGAGGTGCTTGTACCTGAGGGAGTTAAAAGGCAGTGGCAGGCATGTGTGTGCTGGTGGTGATTGTGAGCTCAGTTGTTCGTGACATCATCAGAGGCCAGTGCTAGGCATGTGTGTGCTGGTGGTGATTGTGAGCTCAGTTGTTCGTGACTTCATGAGAGGCCAGTGCCAGGCATGTGTGTGCTGGTGGTGATTGTGAGGTCCTTGTGCCTTAGGGCGTGAGAGGCCAGTGCCAGGCTTTTTTTTGCTGGTCGTTATTGTGAGGTCATTGTGTCTGAGGGCGAGAGGCCAGTGGCAGGCATGTGTGTGCTGGTGGTGATTGTGAGCTCAGTTATTCATGATGTTGTCACATGCCAGTGCCAGGCACTAGTCTACTGGTGGTGATTTTGAGGTGCTTGTGCCTGAGGGCATGAGAGGCCAGTGGCAGGCATGTGTGTGCTGGTGGTGATTGTGAGCTCAATTGTTCCTGATGTCATCAGAGGCCGGTGCCAGGCATGTGTGTGCTGGTGGTGATTGTGAGCTCAGTTGTTCGTGACGTCATGAGAGGCCATTGCCAGGCATGTGTGTGGTGGGGGTGACTGTGAGGTACTTGTGCGTGACGGGTTGAGAGGCCAGTGCCAGGCATGTGTGTGCTGGTGGTGATTGTGAGGTCCTTGTGCCGTAGGGAGTTAAAAGCCAGTGGCAGGCACGTGTCTGCTGGTGGTGATTGTGAGCTCAGTTGTTCATGACGTCTTCAGAGGCCAGTGCCAGGCATGTGTGTGCTGGTGGTGATTGTGAGCTCAGTTGCTCGTGACGTCATGAGAGGCCAGTGCTAGGCATGTGTGTGCTGGTGGTGATTGTGAGGGGAGTTGTGTGTGAGGGCGTGAGAGGCCAGTGCCAGGCAGGTTTCTGCTGGAGGTGATTGTGAGGTCCTTGTGCGTGAGGGTGTGAGGGGCCAGTGGCAGGCATGTGTGTGCTGGTGGTGATTTTGAGGTCAGTTGTGCGTGGAGGCATGAGAGGCCAGTGTCAGACTGGTGTGTTCTGGTTGTGATTGTGAGGTGCTTGTACCTGAGGGAGTTAAAAGCCAGTGGCAGGCACGTGTGTGCTGGTGGTGATTGTGAGGTCCCTGTGCCTGAGGGCGTGAGAAGCCAGTGGCAGGCATGTGTGTGCTGGTGGTGACTGTGAGCTCAGTTGCTCGTGACGTCATGAGAGGCCAGTGGCAGGCATGTGTGTGCTGGGAGTGATTGTGAGGGGAGTTGTGTGTGAGGGCGTGAGAGGCCAGTGCCAGGCATGTTTCTGCTGGTGGTAATTGTGAGGTCCTTGTGCGTGAGGGTGTGAGGGGCCAGTGGCAGGTATGTGTTGGCTGGTGGTGATTGTGAAGACCCTGTGCCTGAGGGCATGAGAGGCCAGTGGCAGGCATGTGTGTGCTGGTGGTGATTGTGAGCTCAATTGTTCCTGATGTCATCAGAGGCCAGTGCCAGGCATGTGTGTGCTGGTGGTGATTGTGAACTCAGTTGCTCGTTACGTCATGAGAGGCCATTGCCAGGCATGTGTGTGCTGGGGGTGACTGTGAGCTCAGTTGCTTGAGACGTCATCAGAGGCCAGTGGCAGACATGTGTGTGCTGGTGGTGATTGTGAGCTCAGTTGTTCCTGATGTCATCAGAGGCCGGTGCCAGGCATGTGTGTGCTGGTGGTGATTGTGAGCTCAGTTGCTCGTGACGTCATGAGAGGCCATTGCCAGGCATGTGTGTGGTGGGGGTGACTGTGAGGTACTTGTGCGTGACGGGTTGAGAGGCCAGTGCCAGGCATGTGTGTGCTGGTGGTGATTGTGAGGTCCTTGTGCCGTAGGGAGTTAAAAGCCAGTGGCAGGCACGTGTCTGCTGGTGGTGATTGTGAGCTCAGTTATTCATGACGTCTTCAGAGGCCAGTGCCAGGCATGTGTGTGCTGGTGGTGATTGTGAGCTCAGTTGCTCGTGACGTCATGACAGGCCAGTGCCAGGCATGTGTGTGCTGGGGGTGATTGTGAGGGGAGTTGTGTGTGAGGGCGTGAGAGGCCAGTGCCAGGCATGTTTCTGCTGGAGGTGATTGTGAGGTCCTTGTGCGTGAGGGTGTGAGGGGCCAGTGGCAGGCATGTGTGTGCTGGTGGTGATTTTGAGGTCAGTTGTGCGTGGAGGCATGAGAGGCCAGTGTCAGACTGGTGTGTTCTGGTTGTGATTGTGAGGTGCTTGTACCTCAGGGAGTTAAAAGGCAGTGGCAGGCATGTGTGTGCTGGTGGTGATTGTGAGGTCCCTGTGCCTGAGGGCGTGAGAAGCCAGTGGCAGGCATGTGTGTGCTGGTGGTGACTGTGAGCTCAGTTGCTCGTGACTTCATGAGAGGCCAGTGGCAGGCATGTGTGTGCTGGGAGTGATTGTGAGGGGAGTTGTGTGTGAGGGCGTGAGAGGCCAGTGCCAGGCATGTTTCTGCTGGTGGTAATTGTGAGGTCCTTGTGCGCGAGGGTGTGAGGGGCCAGTGGCAGGTATGTGTTGGCTGGTGGTGATTTTGAAGACCCTGTGCCTGAGGGCATGAGAGGCCAGTGGCAGGCATGTGTGTGCTGGTGGTGATTGTGAGCTCAAATGTTCCTGATGTCATCAGAGGCCAGTGCCAGGCATGTGTGTGCTGGTGGTGATTGTGAACTCAGTTGCTCGTTACGTCATGAGAGGCCATTGCCAGGCATGTGTGTGCTGGTGGTGACTGTGAGCTCAGTTGCTTGAGACGTCATCAGAGGCCAGTGGCAGGCATGTGTGTGCTGGTGGTGATTGTGAGCTCAGTTGTTCGTGATGTTGTCACATGCCAGTGCTATGCACTAGTGTAGTGGTGGTGATTTTGAGGTCCTTGTGCCTGAGGGCATGAGAGGCCAGTGCCAGGCATGTGTGTGCTGGTGGTGATTGTGAGCTCAATTGTTCCTGATGTCATCAGAGGCCCGTGCCAGGCATGTGTGTGCTGGTGGTGATTGTGAGCTCAGTTGCTCATTACTTCTTCAGAGGCCAGTGCCAGGCTTTTGTGTGCTGGGGGTGACTGTGAGGTACTTGTGCGTGACGGGTTGAGAGGCGAGTGGCAGGCATGTGTGTGCTGGGGGTGACTGTGAGGTACTTGTGCGTGACGGGTTTAGAGGCCAGTGCCAGGCATGTGTCTGCTGGTGGTGATTGTGAGGTCCTTGTGCCTGAGGGAGTAAAAAGCCAGTGGCAGGCACGTGTCTGCTGGTGGTGATTGTGAGCTCAGTTGTTCATGACGTCTTCAGAGGCCAGTGCCAGGCATGTGTGTGCTGGTGGTGATTGTGAGCTCAGTTGCTCTTGACGTGATGAGAGTCCAGTGCCAGGCATGTGTGTGTTGGGGGTGATTGTGAGGGGAGTTGTGTGTGAGGGCGTGAGAGGCCAGGGCCAGGCATGTTTCTGCTGGTGGTGATTGTGAGGTCCTTGTGCGTGAGGGTGTGAGGGGCCAGTGGCAGGTATGTGTTGGCTGGTGGTGATTGTGAAGACCCTGTGCCTGAGGGCATGAGAGGCCAGTGGCAGGCATTTGTGTGCTGGTGGTGATTGTGAGCTAAATTGTTCCTGATGTCATCAGAGGCCAGTGCCAGGCATGTGTGTGCTGGTGGTGATTGTGAGCTCAGTTGCTCGTTACGTCATGAGAGGCCATTGCCAGGCATGTGTGTTCTGGTGGTGACTGTGAGCTCAGTTGCTCGAGACATCTTCAGAGGCCAGTTCCAGGCATGTGTGTGCTGGTGGTGATTGTGAGCTCAGTTGTTCGTGATGTTGTCACATGCCAGTGCCAGGCACTAGTCTACTGGTGGTGATTTTGAGGTCCTTGTGCCTGAGGGCATGAGAGGCCAGTGGCAGGCATGTGTGTGCTGGTGGTGATTGTGAGCTCAGTTGTTCGTGACATCATCAGAGGCCAGTGCTAGGCATGTGTGTGCTGGTGGTGATTGTGAGCTCAGTTGTTCGTGACATCATCAGAGGCCAGTGGCAGGCATGTGTGTGCTGATGGTGATTGTGAGCTCAACTGTTCCTGATGTCATCAGAGGCCAGTGCCAGGCATGTGTGTGCTGGTGGTTATTGTGAGGTCATTGTGTCTGAGGGCGAGAGGCCAGTGCCAGGCATGTGTGTGCTGGTGGTGATTGTGAGCTCAGTTGTTCGTGATTTTGTCACATGCCAGTGCCAGGCACTAGTCTAGTGATGGTGATTTTGACGTCCTTGTGCCTGAGGGCATGAGAGGCCAGTGGCAGGCATGTGTGTGCTGGTGGTGATTGTGAGCTCAATTGTTCCTGATGTCATCAGAGGCCGGTGCCAGGCATCTGTGTGCTGGTGGTGATTGTGAGCTCAGTTGCTCGTTACGTCTTCAGAGGCCAGTGCCAGGCATGTGTGTGCTGGGGGTTACTGTGAGGTACTTGTGCGTGACGGGTTGAGAGGCCAGTGGCAGGTATGTGTTGGCTGGTGGTGATTGTGAAGACCCTGTGCCTGAGGGCATGAGAGGCTAGTGGCAGGCATGTGTGTGCTGGTGGTGATTGTGAGCTCAGTTGCTCGTGACGTCATCAGAGGCCAGTGCCAGGCATGTGTGTGCTGGTGGTGATTGTGAGCTCAGTTGTTCGTGACATCATCAGAGGCCAGTGCCAGGCATGTGTGTGCTGGTGGTGATTGTGAGCTCAGTTGTTCTTGACATCATCAGAGGCCAGTGCCAGGCATGTGTGTGCTGGTGGTGATTGTGAGGTCCTTGTGCCTTAGGGCGTTAGAGGCAAGTGCCAGGCATGTGTGTGCTGGTGGTTATTGTGAGGTCATTGTGTCTGAGGGCGAGAGGCCAGTGCCAGGCATGTGTGTGCTGGTGGTGATTGTGAGCTCAGTTGTTCGTGATGTTGTCACATGCCAGTGCCAGGCACTAGTCTAGTGATGGTGATTTTGAGGTCCTTGTGCCTGAGGGCATGAGAGGCCAGTGGCAAGTATGTGTTGGCTGGTGGTGATTGTGAAGACCCTGTGCCTGAGGGCATGAGAGGCCAGTGGCAGGCATGTGTGTGCTGGTGGTGATTGTGATCTCAGTTGTTCGTGACATCATCAGAGGCCAGTGCCAGGCATGTGTGTGCTGATGGTGATTGTGAGCTCAGTTGTTCGTGACATCATCAGAGGCCAGTGGCAGGCATGTGTGTGCTGGTGGTGATTGTGAGGTCCTTGTGCCTTAGGGCGTTAGAGGCAAGTGCCAGGCATGTGTGTGCTGGTGGTTATTGTGAGGTCATTGTGTCTGAGGGCGAGAGGCCAGTGGCAGGCATGTGTGTGCTGGTGGTGATTGTGAGCTCAGTTGTTCGTGATGTTGTCACATGCCAGCGCCAGGCACTAGTCTACTGGTGGTGATTTTGAGGTCCTTGTGCCTGAGGGCATGAGAGGCCAGTGGCAGGCATGTGTGTGCTGGTGGTGATTGTTAGCTCAGTTGTTCATGACGTCTTCAGAGGCCGGTGCCAGGCATGTGTGTGCTGGTGGTGATTGTGAGCTCAGTTGTTCATGACGTCTTCAGAGGCCAGTGGCAGGCATGTGTGTGCTGGGGGGGACTGTGAGGTCCTTGTGCATGACGGTATGAGGAGCCAGTGGCAGGCATGTGTGTGCTGGTGGTGATTTTGAGGTCAGTTGTGCGTGGAGGCATGAGAGGCCAGTGTCAGACTGGTGTGTTCTGGTTGTGATTGTGAGGTGCTTGTACCTGAGGGAGTTAAAAGGCAGTGCCAGTCATGTGTGTGATGGTGGTGATTGTGAGCTCAGTTGCTCGTGATGTCATGAGAGACCATTGCCAGGCATGTTTCTGCTGGTGGTGATTGTGAGGTCCTTGAGCGTGAGGGTGTGAGAGGCCAGTGGCAGGTATGTGTGTGCTGGTGGTGATTGTGAGCTCAATTGTTCCTGATGTCATCAGAGGCCGGTGCCAGGCATCTGTGTGCTGGTGGTGATTGTGAGCTCAGTTGCTCGTTACGTCTTCAGAGGCCAGTGCCAGGCATGTGTGTGCTGGGGGTTACTGTGAGGTACTTGTGCGTGACGGGTTGAGAGGCCACTGGCAGGTATGTGTTGGCTGGTGGTGATTGTGAAGACCCTGTGCCTGAGGGCATGAGAGGCTAGTGGCAGGCATGTGTGTGCTGGTGGTGATTGTGAGCTCAGTTGCTCGTGACGTCATCAGAGGCCAGTGCCAGGCATGTGTGTGCTGGTGGTGATTGTGAGCTCAGTTGTTCGTGACATCATCAGAGGCCAGTGCCAGGCATGTGTGTGCTGGTGGTGATTGTGAGCTCAGTTGTTCTTGACATCATCAGAGGCCAGTGCCAGGCATGTGTGTGCTGGTGGTGATTGTGAGGTCCTTGTGCCTTAGGGCGTTAGAGGCAAGTGCCAGGCATGTGTGTGCTGGTGGTTATTGTGAGGTCATTGTGTCTGAGGGCGAGAGGCCAGTGCCAGGCATGTGTGTGCTGGTGGTGATTGTGAGCTCAGTTGTTCGTGATGTTGTCACATGCCAGTGCCAGGCACTAGTCTAGTGATGGTGATTTTGAGGTCCTTGTGCCTGAGGGCATGAGAGGCCAGTGGCAAGTATGTGTTGGCTGGTGGTGATTGTGAAGACCCTGTGCCTGAGGGCATGAGAGGCCAGTGGCAGGCATGTGTGTGCTGGTGGTGATTGTGATCTCAGTTGTTCGTGACATCATCAGAGGCCAGTGCCAGGCATGTGTGTGCTGATGGTGATTGTGAGCTCAGTTGTTCGTGACATCATCAGAGGCCAGTGGCAGGCATGTGTGTGCTGGTGGTGATTGTGAGGTCCTTGTGCCTTAGGGCGTTAGAGGCAAGTGCCAGGCATGTGTGTGCTGGTGGTTATTGTGAGGTCATTGTGTCTGAGGGCGAGAGGCCAGTGGCAGGCATGTGTGTGCTGGTGGTGATTGTGAGCTCAGTTGTTCGTGATGTTGTCACATGCCAGCGCCAGGCACTAGTCTACTGGTGGTGATTTTGAGGTCCTTGTGCCTGAGGGCATGAGAGGCCAGTGGCAGGCATGTGTGTGCTGGTGGTGATTGTTAGCTCAGTTGTTCATGACGTCTTCAGAGGCCGGTGCCAGGCATGTGTGTGCTGGTGGTGATTGTGAGCTCAGTTGTTCATGACGTCTTCAGAGGCCAGTGGCAGGCATGTGTGTGCTGGGGGGGACTGTGAGGTCCTTGTGCATGACGGTATGAGGAGCCAGTGGCAGGCATGTGTGTGCTGGTGGTGATTTTGAGGTCAGTTGTGCGTGGAGGCATGAGAGGCCAGTGTCAGACTGGTGTGTTCTGGTTGTGATTGTGAGGTGCTTGTACCTGAGGGAGTTAAAAGGCAGTGCCAGTCATGTGTGTGATGGTGGTGATTGTGAGCTCAGTTGCTCGTGATGTCATGAGAGACCATTGCCAGGCATGTTTCTGCTGGTGGTGATTGTGAGGTCCTTGAGCGTGAGGGTGTGAGAGGCCAGTGGCAGGTATGTGTTGGCTCGTGGTGATTGTGAAGACCCTGTGCGTGAGGGCATGAGAGGCCAGTGGCAAGCATGTGTGTGCTGGTGGTGATTGTGAGCTCAGTTGCTCGTGACGTCATGAGAGGCCATTGTCAGGCATGTGTGTGCTGGTGGTGATTGTGAGGTCCTTGAGTGTGAGGGTGTGAGAGGCCAGTGGCAGGCATGTGTCTGCTGGTGGTGATTGTGAGCTCAGTTGTTCGTGACATCATCAGAGGCCAGTGCCAGGCATCTGTGTGCTGGTGGTTATTGTGAGGTCATTGTGTCTGAGGGCGAGAGGCCAGTGCCAGGCATGTGTGTGCTGGTGGTGATTGTGAGCTCAGTTGTTCGTGATTTTGTCACATGCCAGTGCCAGGCACTAGTCTAGTGATGGTGATTTTGACGTCCTTGTGCCTGAGGGCATGAGAGGCCAGTGGCAGGCATGTGTCTGCTGGTGGTGATTGTGAGCTCAATTGTTCCTGATGTCATCAGAGGCCGGTGCCAGGCATGTGTGTGCTGGTGGTGATTGTGAGCTCAGTTGCTCGTTACGTCTTTCAGAGGCCAGTGCCAGGCATGTGTGTGCTGGTGGTGATTGTGAGGTCCTTGTGCCGTAGGGAGTTAAAAGCCATTGGCAGGCACGTGTCTGCTGGTGGTGATTGTGAGCTCAGTTGTCCATGACGTCTTCAGAGGCCAGTGGCCGGCATGTGTGTGCTGGGGGGGACTGTGAGGTCCTTGTGCATGACGGTATGAGGAGCCAGTGGCAGGCATGTGTGTGCTGGTGGTGATTTTGAGGTCAGTTGTGCGTGGAGGCATGAGAGGCCAGTGTCAGACTGGTGTGTTCTGGTTGTGATTGTGAGGTGCTTGTACCTGAGGGAGTTAAAAGGCAGTGGCAGGCATGTGTGTGCTGGTGGTGATTGTGAGGTCCCTGTGCCTGAGGGCGTGAGAAGCCAGTGGCAGGCATGTGTGTGCTGGTGGTGATTGTGAGGTCCCTGTGCCTGAGGGCGTGAGAAGCCAGTGCCAGGCATGTGTGTGATGGTGGTGATTGTGAGCTCAGTTGCTCGTGACGTCATGAGAGGCCATTGCCAGGCATGTTTCTGCTGGTGGTGATTGTAAGGTCCTTGAGCGTGAGGGCATGAGAGGCCAGTGGCAGGCATGTGTGTGCTGGTGGTGATTGTGAGCTCAGTTGCTCGTGACGTCATGAGAGGCCATTGGCAGGCATGTGTGTGCTGGTGGTGATTGTGAGCTCAATTGTTCCTGATGTCATCAGAGGCCAGTGCCAGGCATGTGTGTGCTGGTGGTGATTGTGAACTCAGTTGCTCGTTACGTCATGAGAGGCCATTGCCAGGCATGTGTGTGCTGGTGGTGACTGTGAGCTCAGTTGCTCGAGACATCTTCAGAGGCCAGTTCCAGGCATGTGTGTGCTGGTGGTGATTGTGAGCTCAGTTGTTCGTGATGTTGTCACATGCCAGTGCCAGGCACTAGTCTACTGGTGGTGATTTTGAGGTCCTTGTGCCTGAGGGCATGAGAGGCCAGTGGCAGGCATGTGTCTGCTGGTGGTGATTGTGAGCTCAATTGTTCCTGATGTCATCAGAGGCCGGTGCCAGGCATGTGTGTGCTGGTGGTGATTGTGAGCTCAGTTGCTCATTACGTCTTCAGAGGCCAGTGCCAGGCTTGTGTGTGCTGGGTGTGAATGTGAGGTACTTGTGCGTGACGGGTTGAGAGGCCAGTGGCAGGCATGTGTGTGCTGGTTGTGATTGTGAGGTCAGTTGCTCGTTACGTCTTCAGAGGCCAGTGCCAGGCATGTGTGTGCTGGTGGTGATTGTGAGGTCCTTGTGCCGTAGGGAGTTAAAAGCCATTGGCAGGCACGTGTCTGCTGGTGGTGATTGTGAGCTCAGTTGTCCATGACGTCTTCAGAGGCCAGTGGCCGGCATGTGTGTGCTGGGGGGGACTGTGAGGTCCTTGTGCATGACGGTATGAGGAGCCAGTGGCAGGCATGTGTGTGCTGGTGGTGATTTTGAGGTCAGTTGTGCGTGGAGGCATGAGAGGCCAGTGTCAGACTGGTGTGTTCTGGTTGTGATTGTGAGGTGCTTGTACCTGAGGGAGTTAAAAGGCAGTGGCAGGCATGTGTGTGCTGGTGGTGATTGTGAGGTCCCTGTGCCTGAGGGCGTGAGAAGCCAGTGGCAGGCATGTGTGTGCTGGTGGTGATTGTGAGGTCCCTGTGCCTGAGGGCGTGAGAAGCCAGTGCCAGGCATGTGTGTGATGGTGGTGATTGTGAGCTCAGTTGCACGTGACGTCATGAGCGGCCATTGCCAGGCATGTTTCTGCTGGTGGTGATTGTAAGGTCCTTGAGCGTGAGGGCATGAGAGGCCAGTGGCAGGCATGTGTGTGCTGGTGGTGATTGTGAGCTCAGTTGCTCGTGACGTCATGAGAGGCCATTGGCAGGCATGTGTGTGCTGGTGGTGATTGTGAGCTCAATTGTTCCTGATGTCATCAGAGGCCAGTGCCAGGCATGTGTGTGCTGGTGGTGATTGTGAACTCAGTTGCTCGTTACGTCATGAGAGGCCATTGCCAGGCATGTGTGTGCTGGTGGTGACTGTGAGCTCAGTTGCTCGAGACATCTTCAGAGGCCAGTTCCAGGCATGTGTGTGCTGGTGGTGATTGTGAGCTCAGTTGTTCGTGATGTTGTCACATGCCAGTGCCAGGCACTAGTCTACTGGTGGTGATTTTGAGGTCCTTGTGCCTGAGGGCATGAGAGGCCAGTGGCAGGCATGTGTCTGCTGGTGGTGATTGTGAGCTCAATTGTTCCTGATGTCATCAGAGGCCGGTGCCAGGCATGTGTGTGCTGGTGGTGATTGTGAGCTCAGTTGCTCATTACGTCTTCAGAGGCCAGTGCCAGGCTTGTGTGTGCTGGGTGTGACTGTGAGGTACTTGTGCGTGACGGGTTGAGAGGCCAGTGGCAGGCATGTGTGTGCTGGTTGTGATTGTGAGGTCAGTTGCTCGTTACGTCTTCAGAGGCCAGTGCCAGGCATGTGTGTGCTGGTGGTGATTGTGAGGTCCTTGTGCTGTAGGGAGTTAAAAGCCATTGGCAGGCACGTGTCTGCTGGTGGTGATTGTGAGCTCAGTTGTCCATGACGTCTTCAGAGGCCAGTGGCCGGCATGTGTGTGCTGGGGGGGACTGTGAGGTCCTTGTGCATGACGGTATGAGGAGCCAGTGGCAGGCATGTGTGTGCTGGTGGTGATTTTGAGGTCAGTTGTGCGTGGAGGCATGAGAGGCCAGTGTCAGACTGGTGTGTTCTGGTTGTGATTGTGAGGTGCTTGTACCTGAGGGAGTTAAAAGGCAGTGGCAGGCATGTGTGTGCTGGTGGTGATTGTGAGGTCCCTGTGCCTGAGGGCGTGAGAAGCCAGTGGCAGGCATGTGTGTGCTGGTGGTGATTGTGAGGTCCCTGTGCCTGAGGGCGTGAGAAGCCAGTGCCAGGCATGTGTGTGATGGTGGTGATTGTGAGCTCAGTTGCTCGTGACGTCATGAGAGGCCATTGCCAGGCATGTTTCTGCTGGTGGTGATTGTAAGGTCCTTGAGCGTGAGGGCATGAGAGGCCAGTGGCAGGCATGTGTGTGCTGGTGGTGATTGTGAGCTCAGTTGCTCGTGACGTCATGAGAGGCCATTGGCAGGCATGTGTGTGCTGGTGGTGATTGTGAGCTCAATTGTTCCTGATGTCATCAGAGGCCAGTGCCAGGCATGTGTGTGCTGGTGGTGATTGTGAACTCAGTTGCTCGTTACGTCATGAGAGGCCATTGCCAGGCATGTGTGTGCTGGTGGTGACTGTGAGCTCAGTTGCTCGAGACATCTTCAGAGGCCAGTTCCAGGCATGTGTGTGCTGGTGGTGAT
Source organism: Struthio camelus (assembly GCF_040807025.1). NCBI lineage: Eukaryota > Metazoa > Chordata > Aves > Struthioniformes > Struthionidae > Struthio > Struthio camelus. Next base: position 28,351 of record NW_027182599.1, read on the forward strand.
TGTGAGCTCAGTTGTTCGTGATGTTGTCACATGCCAGTGCTAGGCACTAGTCTACTGGTGGTGATTTTGAGGTCCTTGTGCCTGAGGGCATGAGAGGCCAGTGGCAGGCATGTGTCTGCTGGTGGTGATTGTGAGCTCAATTGTTCCTGATGTCATCAGAGGCCGGTGCCAGGCATGTGTGTGCTGGTGGTGATTGTGAGCTCAGTTGCTCATTACGTCTTCAGAGGCCAGTGCCAGGCTTGTGTGTGCTGGGTGTGACTGTGAGGTACTTGTGCGTGACGGGTTGAGAGGCCAGTGGCAGGCATGTGTGTGCTGGTTGTGATTGTGAGGTCCTTGTGCCGTAGGGAGTTAAAAGCCAGTGGCAGGCACGTGTCTGCTGGTGGTGATTGTGAGCTCAGTTGTTCATGACGTCTTCAGAGGCCATTGCCAGGCATGTGTGTGCTGGGGGGGACTGTGAGGTCCTTGTGCATGACGGTATGAGGATCCAGTGGCAGGCATGAGTGTGCTGGTGGTGATTTTGAGGTCAGTTGTGCGTGGAGGCATGAGAGGCCAGTGTCAGACTGGTGTGTTCTGGTTGTGATTGTGAGGTGCTTGTACCTGAGGGAGTTAAAAGGCAGTGGCAGGCATGTGTGTGCTGGTGGTGATTGTGAGCTCAGTTGTTCGTGACATCATCAGAGGCCAGTGCCAGGCATGTGTGTGCTGATGGTGACTGTGAGCTCAGTTGTTCGTGACATCATCAGAGGCCAGTGCCAGGCATGTGTGTGCTGGTGGTTATTGTGAGGTCATTGTGTCTGAGGGCGAGAGGCCAGTGGCAGGCATGTGTGTGCTGGTGGTGATTGTGAGCTCAGTTGTTCGTGACATCATCAGAGGCCAGTGGCAGGCATGTGTGTGCTGGTGGTGATTGTGAGCTCAGTTGTTCGTGATGTTGCCACATGCCATGCCAGGCACTAGTCTACTGGTGGTGATTTTGAGGTCCTTGTCCCTGAGGGCATGAGAGGCCAGTGGCAGGCATGTGTGTGCTGGTGGTGATTGTGAGCTCAATTGTTCCTGATGTCATCAGAGGCCGGTGCCAGGCATGTGTGTGCTGGTGGTGATTGTGAGCTCAGTTTTTCGTGACGTCATGAGAGGCCATTGCCAGGCATGTGTGTGCTGGGGGTGATTGTGAGGTACTTGTACGTGACGGGTTGAGAGGCCAGTGCCAGGCATGTGTGTGCTGGTGGTGATTGTGAGGTCCTTGTGCTGTAGGGAGTTAAAAGCGATTGGCAGGCACGTGTCTGCTGGTGGTGGTTGTGAGCTCAGTTGTCCATGACGTCTTCAGAGGCCAGTGGCCGGCATGTGTGTGCTGGGGGGGACTGTGAGGTCCTTGTGCATGACGGTATGAGGAGCCAGTGGCAGGCATGTGTGTGCTGGTGGTGATTTTGAGGTCAGTTGTGCGTGGAGGCATGAGAGGCCAGTGTCAGACTGGTGTGTTCTGGTTGTGATTGTGAGGTGCTTGTACCTGAGGGAGTTAAAAGGCAGTGGCAGGCATGTGTGTGCTGGTGGTGATTGTGAGGTCGCTGTGCCTGAGGGCGTGAGAAGCCAGTGGCAGGCATGTGTGTGCTGGTGGTGATTGTGAGCTCAGTTGCTCGTGACTTCATGAGAGGCCGGTGCCAGGCATGTGTGTGCTGGTGGTGATTGTGAGGTCCTTGAGCGTGAGGGTGTGAGAGGCCACTGGCAGGTATGTGTTGGCTGGTGGTGATTGTGAAGACCCTGTGCCTGAGGGCATGAGAGGCCAGTGACAGGCATGTGTGTGCTGGTGGTGATTGTGAGCTCAGTTGCTCGTGACGTCATGAGAGGCCATTGCCAGGCATGTGTGTGCTGGTGGTGATTGTGAGGTCCTTGAGGGTGAGGGTGTGAGAGGCCACTGGCAGGCATGTGTCTGCTGGTGGTGATTGTGAGCTCAGTTGCTCGTGACATCATCAGAGGCCAGTGGCAGGCATGTGTGTGCTGGTGGTGATTATGAGCTCAGTTGTTCGTGACATCATCAGAGGCCAGTGCCAGGCATGTGTGTGCTGGTGGTGATTGTGAGCTCAGTTGTTCTTGACATCATCAGAGGCCAGTGCCAGGCATGTGTGTGCTGGTGGTGATTGTGAGGTCCTTGTGCCTTAGGGCGTTAGAGGCAAGTGCCAGGCATGTGTGTGCTGGTGGTTATTGTGAGGTCATTGTGTCTGAGGGCGAGAGGCCAGTGCCAGGCATGTGTGTGCTGGTGGTGATTGTGAGCTCAGTTGTTCGTGATGTTGTCACATGCCAGTGCCAGGCACTAGTCTAGTGATGGTGATTTTGAGGTCCTTGTGCCTGAGGGCATGAGAGGCCAGTGGCAGGTATGTGTTGGCTGGTGGTGATTTTGAAGACCCTGTGCCTGAGGGCATGAGAGGCCAGTGCCAGGCATGTGTGTGCTGGTGGTGATTGTGAGGTCCTTGTGCCTTAGGGCGTTAGAGGCAAGTGCCAGGCATGTGTGTGCTGGTGGTTATTGTGAGGTCATTGTGTCTGAGTGCGAGAGGCCAGTGGCAGGCATGTGTGTGCTGGTGGTGATTGTGAGCTCAGTTGTTCGTGATGTTGTCACATGCCAGTGCCAGTCACTAGTCTACTGGTAGTGATTTTGAGGTCCTTGTGCCTGAGGGCATGAGAGGCCAGTGTCAGACTGGTGTGTTCTGGTTGTGATTGTGAGGTGCTTGTACCTGAGGGAGTTAAAAGCCAGTGCCAGGCATGTGTGTGATGGTGGTGATTGTGAGCTCAGTTGTTCATGACGTCTTCAGAGGCCGGTGCCAGGCATGTGTGTGCTGGTGGTAATTGTCAGCTCAGTTGTTCGTGACGTCTTCAGAGGCCAGTGGCAGGCATGTGTGTGCTGGGGGGGACTGTGAGGTCCTTGTGCATGACGGTATGAGGAGCCAGTGGCAGGCATGTGTGTGCTGGTGGTGATTTTGAGGTCAGTTGTGCGTGGAGGCATGAGAGGCCAGTGTCAGACTGGTGTGTTCTGGTTGTGATTGTGAGGTGCTTGTACCTGAGGGAGTTAAAAGCCAGTGGCAGGCATGTGTGTGCTGGTGGTGATTGTGAGATCAGTTGCTCGTGACGTCATGAGAGGCCATTGCCAGGCATGTTTCTGCTGGTGGTGATTGTGAGGTCCTTGAGCGTGAGGGTGTGAGAGGCCAGTGGCAGGTATGTGTTGGCTGGTGGTGATTGTGAAGACCCTGTGCGTGAGGGTGTGAGAGGCCAGTGGCAGGCATGTGTGTGCTGGTGGTGATTGTGAGCTCAGTTGTTTGTGACATCATCAGAGGCCAGTGGCAGGCATGTGTGTGCTGGTGGTGATTGTGAGCTCAGTTGTTCGTGACATCATCAGAGGCCAGTGTCAGGCATGTGTGTGCTGGTGGTGATTGTGAGCTCAGTTGTTCGTGATGTTGCCACATGCCAGTGCCAGGCACTAGTCTAGTGGTGATGATTTTGAGGTCCTTGTGCCTGAGGGCATGAGAGGCCAGTGGCAGGCATGTGTGTGCTGGTGGTGATTGTGAGCTCAATTGTTCCTGATGTCATCAGAGGCCGGTGCCAGGCATGTGTGTGCTGGTGGTGATTGTGAGCTCAGTTTTTCGTGACGTCATGAGAGGCCATTGCCAGGCATGTGTGTGCTGGGGGTGATTGTGAGGTACTTGTGCGTGACGGGTTGAGAGGCCAGTGCCAGGCATGTGTGTGCTGGTGGTGATTGTGAGGTCCTTGTGCTGTAGGGAGTTAAAAGCCATTGGCAGGCACGTGTCTGCTGGTGGTGATTGTGAGCTCAGTTGTCCATGACGTCTTCAGAGGCCAGTGGCCGGCATGTGTGTGCTGGGGGGGACTGTGAGGTCCTTGTGCATGACGGTATGAGGAGCCAGTGGCAGGCATGTGTGTGCTGGTGGTGATTTTGAGGTCAGTTGTGCGTGGAGGCATGAGAGGCCAGTGTCAGACTCGTGTGTTCTGGTTGTGATTGTGAGGTGCTTGTACCTGAGGGAGTTAAAAGCCAGTGGCAGGCATGTGTGTGCTGGTGGTGATTATGAGGTCCCTGTGCCTGAGGGCGTGAGAAGCCAGTGGCAGGCATGTGTGTGCTGGTGGTGATTGTGAGCTCAGTTGCTCATGACGTCATGAGAGGCCAGTGCCAGGCATGTGTGTGCTGGTGGTGATTGTGAGGTCCTTGAGCGTGAGGGTGTGAGAGGCCACTGGCAGGTATGTGTTGGCTGGTGGTGATTGTGAAGACCCTGTGCCTGAGGGCATGAGAGGCCAGTGGCAGGCATGTGTGTGCTGGTGGTGATTGTGAGCTCAGTTGCTCGTGACGTCATGAGATGCCATTGCCAGGCATGTGTGTGCTGGTGGTGATTGTGAGGTCCTTGAACGTGAGGGTGTGAGAGGCCAGTGGCAGGCATGTGTGTGCTGGTGGTGATTGTGAGCTCAGTTGTTCGTGACATCATCAGAGGCCAGTGGCAGGCATGTGTGTGCTGGTGGTGATTGTGAGCTGAGTTGTTCGTGACATCATCAGAGGCCAGTGGCAGGCATGTGTGTGCTGGTGGTGATTGTGAGGTCCTTGTGCCTGAGGGCGTTAGAGGCCAGTGCCAGGCTTTTTTTTGCTGGTGGTTATTGTGAGGTCATTGTGTCTGAGGGCGAGAGGCCAGTGCCAGGCATGTGTGTGCTGGTGGTGATTGTGAGCTCAGTTGTTCGTGATGTTGTCACATGCCATGCCAGGCACTAGTCTAGTGGTGGTGATTTTGAGGTCCTTGTGCCTGAGGGCATGAGAGGCCAGTGGCAGGCATGTGTGTGCTGGTGGTGATTGTGAGCTCAATTGTTCCTGATGTCATCAGAGGCCGGTGCCAGGCATGTGTGTGCTGGTGGTGATTGTGAGCTCAGTTTCTCGTTACGTCTTCAGAGGCGAGTGCCAGGCATGTGTGTGCTGGGGGTGACTGTGAGGTACTTGTGCGTGATGGGTTGAGAGGCCAGTGCCAGGCATGTGTCTGCTGGTGGTGATTGTGAGGTCCTTGTGCCGTAGGGAGTTAAAAGCCAGTGGCAGGCACGTGTCTGCTGGTGATGATTGTGAGCTCAGTTGTTCATGACGTCTTCAGAGGCCAGTGGCAGGCATGTGTGTGCTGGGGGGGACTGTGAGGTCCTTGTGCATGACGGTATGAGGAGCCAGTGGCAGGCATGTGTGTGCTGGTGGTGATTGTGAGGTCAGTTGTGCGTGGAGGCATGAGAGGCCAGTGTCAGACTGGTGTGTTCTGGTTGTGATTGTGAGGTGCTTGTACCTGAGGGAGTTAAAAGGCAGTGGCAGGCATGTGTGTGCTGGTGGTGATTGTGAGGTCGCTGTGCCTGAGGGCGTGAGAAGCCAGTGGCAGGCATGTGTGTGCTGGTGGTGATTGTGAGCTCAGTTGTTCCTGATGTCATCAGAGGCCAGTGGCAGGCATGTGTGTGCTGGTGGTGATTGTGAGGTCCTTGAGCGTGAGGGTGTGAGAGGCCACTGGCAGGTATGTGTTGGCTCGTGGTGATTGTGAAGACCCTGTGCCTGAGGGCATGAGAGGCCAGTGGCAGGCATGTGTGTGCTGGTGGTGATTGTGAGCTCAGTTGCTCGTGACGTCATGAGAGGCCATTGTCAGGCATGTGTGTGCTGGTGGTGATTGTGAGGTCCTTGAGGGTGAGGGTGTGAGAGGCCACTGGCAGGCATGTGTGTGCTGGTGGTGATTGTGAGCTCAGTTGTTCGTGACATCATCAGAGGCCAGTGCCAGGCATGTGTGTGCTGGTGGTGATTGTGAGCTCAGTTGTTCTTGACATCATCAGAGGCCAGTGTCAGGCATGTGTGTGCTGGTGGTGATTGTGAGGTCCTTGTGCCTTAGGGCGTTAGAGGCCAGTGCCAGGCTTTTTTTTGCTGGTGGTTATTTTGAGGTCATTGTGTCTGAGGGCGAGAGGCCAGTGCCAGGCATGTGTGTGCTGGTGGTGATTGTGAGCTCAGTTGTTCGTGATGTTGTCACATGCCATGCCAGGCACTAGTCTAGTGGTGGTGATTTTGAGGTCCTTGTGCCTGAGGGCATGAGAGGTCAGTGGCAGGCATGTGTGTGCTGGTGGTGATTGTGAGCTCAATTGTTCCTGATGTCATCAGAGGCCGGTGCCAGCCATGTGTGTGCTGGTGGTGATTGTGAGCTCAGTTTATCGTTACGTCTTCAGAGGCCAGTGCCAGGCATGTGTGTGCTGGCGGTGACTGTGAGGTACTTGTGCCGTAGGGAGTTAAAAGCCAGTGGCAGGCACGTGTCTGCTGGTGATGATTGTGAGCTCAGTTGTTCATGACGTCTTCAGAGGCCAGTGGCAGGCATGTGTGTGCTGGGGGGGACTGTGAGGTCCTTGTGCATGACGGTATGAGGAGCCAGTGGCAGGCATGTGTGTGCTGGTGGTGATTTTGAGGTCAGTTGTGCGTGGAGGCATGAGAGGCCAGTGTCAGACTGGTGTGTTCTGGTTGTGATTGTGAGGTGCTTGTACCTGAGGGAGTTAAAAGCCAGTGGCAGGCATGTGTGTGCTGGTGGTGATTGTGAGGTTGCTGTGCCTGAGGGCGTGAGAAGCCAGTGGCAGGCATGTGTGTGCTGGTGGTGATTGTGAGCTCAGTTGCTCGTGACGTCATGAGATGCCATTGCCAGGCATGTGTGTGCTGGTGGTGATTGTGAGGTCCTTGAACGTGAGGGTGTGAGAGGCCAGTGGCAGGCATGTGTGTGCTGGTGGTGATTGTGAGCTCAGTTGTTCGTGACATCATCAGAGGCCAGTGCCAGGCATGTGTGTGCTGGTGGTGATTGTGAGCTGAGTTGTTCGTGACATCATCAGAGGCCAGTGGCAGGCATGTGTGTGCTGGTGGTGATTGTGAGGTCCTTGTGCCTGAGGGCGTTAGAGGCCAGTGCCAGGCTTTTTTTTGCTGGTGGTTATTGTGAGGTCATTGTGTCTGAGGGCGAGAGGCCAGTGCCAGGCATGTGTGTGCTGGTGGTGATTGTGAGCTCAGTTGTTCGTGATGTTGTCACATGCCATGCCAGGCACTAGTCTAGTGGTGGTGATTTTGAGGTCCTTGTGCCTGAGGGCATGAGAGGCCAGTGGCAGGCATGTGTGTGCTGGTGGTGATTGTGAGCTCAATTGTTCCTGATGTCATCAGAGGCCGGTGCCAGGCATGTGTGTGCTGGTGGTGATTGTGAGCTCAGTTTCTCGTTACGTCTTCAGAGGCGAGTGCCAGGCATGTGTGTGCTGGGGGTGACTGTGAGGTACTTGTGCGTGATGGGTTGAGAGGCCAGTGCCAGGCATGTGTCTGCTGGTGGTGATTGTGAGGTCCTTGTGCCGTAGGGAGTTAAAAGCCAGTGGCAGGCACGTGTCTGCTGGTGATGATTGTGAGCTCAGTTGTTCATGACGTCTTCAGAGGCCAGTGGCAGGCATGTGTGTGCTGGGGGGGACTGTGAGGTCCTTGTGCATGACGGTATGAGGAGCCAGTGGCAGGCATGTGTGTGCTGGTGGTGATTGTGAGGTCAGTTGTGCGTGGAGGCATGAGAGGCCAGTGTCAGACTCGTGTGTTCTGGTTGTGATTGTGAGGTGCTTGTACCTGAGGGAGTTAAAAGCCAGTGGCAGGCATGTGTGTGCTGGTGGTGATTGTGAGGTCGCTGTGCCTGAGGGCGTGAGAAGCCAGTGGCAGGCATGTGTGTGCTGGTGGTGATTGTGAGCTCAGTTGTTCCTGATGTCATCAGAGGCCAGTGGCAGGCATGTGTGTGCTGGTGGTGATTGTGAGGTCCTTGAGCGTGAGGGTGTGAGAGGCCACTGGCAGGTATGTGTTGGCTCGTGGTGATTGTGAAGACCCTGTGCCTGAGGGCATGAGAGGCCAGTGGCAGGCATGTGTGTGCTGGTGGTGATTGTGAGCTCAGTTGCTCGTGACGTCATGAGAGGCCATTGTCAGGCATGTGTGTGCTGGTGGTGATTGTGAGGTCCTTGAGCGTGAGGGTGTGAGAGGCCAGTGGCAGGCATGTGTGTGCTGGTGGTGATTGTGAGCTCAGTTGTTCGTGACATCATCAGAGGCCAGTGCCAGGCATGTGTGTGCTGGTGGTGATTGTGAGCTCAGTTGTTCTTGACATCATCAGAGGCCAGTGTCAGGCATGTGTGTGCTGGTGGTGATTGTGAGGTCCTTGTGCCTTAGGGCGTTAGAGGCCAGTGCCAGGCTTTTTTTTGCTGGTGGTTATTTTGAGGTCATTGTGTCTGAGGGCGAGAGGCCAGTGCCAGGCATGTGTGTGCTGGTGGTGATTGTGAGCTCAGTTGTTCGTGATGTTGTCACATGCCATGCCAGGCACTAGTCTAGTGGTGGTGATTTTGAGGTCCTTGTGCCTGAGGGCATGAGAGGTCAGTGGCAGGCATGTGTGTGCTGGTGGTGATTGTGAGCTCAATTGTTCCTGATGTCATCAGAGGCCGGTGCCAGGCATGTGTGTGCTGGTGGTGATTGTGAGCTCAGTTTATCGTTACGTCTTCAGAGGCCAGTGCCAGGCATGTGTGTGCTGGCGGTGACTGTGAGGTACTTGTGCCGTAGGGAGTTAAAAGCCAGTGGCAGGCACGTGTCTGCTGGTGATGATTGTGAGCTCAGTTGTTCATGACGTCTTCAGAGGCCAGTGGCAGGCATGTGTGTGCTGGGGGGGACTGTGAGGTCCTTGTGCATGACGGTATGAGGAGCCAGTGGCAGGCATGTGTGTGCTGGTGGTGATTTTGAGGTCAGTTGTGCGTGGAGGCATGAGAGGCCAGTGTCAGACTGGTGTGTTCTGGTTGTGATTGTGAGGTGCTTGTACCTGAGGGAGTTAAAAGGCAGTGGCAGGCATGTGTGTGCTGGTGGTGATTGTGAGGTCCCTGTGCCTGAGGGCGTGAGAAGCCAGTGGCAGGCATGTGTGTGCTGGTGGTGATTGTGAGCTCAGTTGCTCGTGACTTCATGAGAGGCCAGTGCCAGGCATGTGTGTGCTGGTGGTGATTGTGAGGTCCTTGAGCGTGAGGGTGTGAGAGGCCACTGGCAGGTATGTGTTGGCTGGTGGTGATTGTGAAGACCCTGTGCATGAGGGCATGAGAGGCCAGTGGCAGGCATGTGTGTGCTGGTGGTGATTGTGAGCTCAGTTGCTCGTGACGTCATCAGAGGCCATTGCCAGGCATGTGTGTGCTGGTGGTGATTGTGAGGTCCTTGAGCGTGAGGGTGTGAGAGGCCAGTGGCAGGCATGTGTGTGTTGGTGGTGATTGTGAGCTCAGTTGTTCGTGACATCATCAGAGGCCGGTGCCAGGCATGTGTGTGCTGGTGGTGATTGTGAGCTCAGTTGTTCGTGATGTTGTCACATGCCATGCCAGGCACTAGTCTAGTGGTGGTGATTTTGAGGTCCTTGTGCCTGAGGGCATGAGAGGCCAGTGGCAGGCATGTGTGTGCTGGTGGTGATTGTGAGCTCAATTGTTCCTGATGTCATCAGAGGCCGGTGCCAGGCATGTGTGTGCTGGTGGTGATTGTGAGCTCAGTTGCTCGTTACGTCTTCAGAGGCGAGTGCCAGGCATGTGTGTGCTGGGGGTGACTGTGAGGTACTTGTGCGTGGTGGGTTGAGAGGCCAGTGCCAGGCATGTGTCTGCTGGTGGTGATTGTGAGGTCCTTGTGCCGTAGGGAGTTAAAAGCCAGTGGCAGGCACGTGTCTGCTGGTGGTGATTGTGAGCTCAGTTATTCATGACGTCTTCAAAGGCCAGTGGCAGGCATGTGTGTGCTGGGGGGGACTGTGAGGTCCTTGTGCATGACGGTATGAGGAGCCAGTGGCAGGCATGTGTGTGCTGGTGGTGATTTTGAGGTCAGTTGTGCGTGGAGGCATGAGAGGCCAGTGGCAGGCATGTGTGTGCTGGTGGTGACTGTGAGCTCAGTTGCTCGTGACGTCATCAGAGGCCAGTGGCAGGCATGTGTGTGCTGGTGGTGATTGTGAGCTCAGTTTTTCGTGACGTCATCAGAGGCCAGTGCCAGGCATGTGTGTGCTGGTGGTGATTTTGAGGTCAGTTGTGCGTGGAGGCATGAGAGGCCAGTGTCAGACTGGTGTGTTCTGGTTGTCATTGTGAGGTGCTTGTACCTGAGGGAGTTAAAAGCCCGTGGCAGGCATGTGTGTGCTGGTGGTGATTGTGAGATCAATTGTTCCTGATGTCATCAGAGGCCGGTGCCAGGCATGTGTGTGCTGGGGGTGACTGTGAGGTCCTTGTGCATGACGGTATGAGGAGCCGGTGGCAGGCATGTGTGTGCTGGTGGTGATTTTGAGGTCAGTTGTGCGTGGAGGCATGAGAGGCCAGTGTCAGACTCGTGTGTTCTGGTTGTGATTGTGAGGTGCTTGTACCTGAGGGAGTTAAAAGGCAGTGGCAGGCATGTGTGTGCTGGTGGTGATTGTGAGATCAATTGTTCCTGATGTCATCAGAGGCCGGTGCCAGGCATGTGTGTGCTGGGGGGGACTGTGAGGTCCTTGTGCATGACGGTATGAGGAGCCGGTGGCAGGCATGTGTGTGCTGGTGGTGATTTTGAGGTCAGTTGTGCGTGGAGGCATGAGAGGCCAGTGTCAGACTCGTGTGTTCTGGTTGTGATTGTGAGGTGCTTGTACCTGAGGGAGTTAAAAGCCAGTGGCAGGCATGTGTGTGCTGGTGGTGATTGTGAGGTCCCTGTGCCTGAGGGCGTGAGAAGCCAGTGGCAGGCATGTGTGTGCTGATGGTGATTGTGAGCTCAGTTGCTCGTGACGTCATGAGAGGCCAGTGCCAGGCATGTGTGTGCTGGTGGTGATTGTGAGCTCAGTTGTTCGTGACGTCATCAGAGGCCAGTGCCAGGCATGTGTGTGCTGGTGGTGATTGTGAGCTCAGTTGTTCGTGACATCATCAGAGGCCAGTGCCAGGCATGTGTGTGCTGGTGGTGATTGTGAGGTCCTTGTGCCTTTAGGGCGTTAGAGGCCAGTGCCAGGCTTTTTTTGCTGGTGGTTATTGTGAGGTCATTGTGCCTGAGGGCATGAGAGGTCAGTGGCAGGCCTGTGTGTGCTGGTGGTGATTGTGAGGTCCTTGTGCCGTAGGGAGTTAAAAGCCAGTGGCAGGCACGTGTCTGCTGGTGGTGATTGTGAGCTCAGTTGTTCATGACGTCTTTAGAGGCCAGTGGCAGGCATGTGTGTGCTGGGGGGGACTGTGAGGTCCTTGTGCATGACGGTATGAGGAGACAGTGGCAGGCATGTGTGTGCTGGTGGTGATTGTGAGCTCAGTTGCTCGTGACGTCATCAGAGGCCAGTGGCAGGCATGTGTGTGCTGGTGGTGACTGTGAGCTCAGTTGCTCGTGACGTCATCAGAGGCCAGTGGCAGGCATGTGCGTGCTGATGGTGATTGTGAGCTCAGTTTTTCGTGACGTCATCAGAGGCCAGTGCCAGGCATGTGTGTGCTGGTGGTGATTGTGAGCTCAGTTGCTCGTGACGTCATGAGAGGCCAGTGGCAGGCATGTGTGTGCTCGTGGTGATTGTGAGCTCAGTTGTTCGTGACATCATCAGAGGCCAGTGCCAGGCATGTGTGTGCTGGTGGTGATTGTGAGGTCCTTGTGCCTTAGGGCGTTAGAGGCCAGTGCCAGGCTTTTTTTGCTGGTGGTTATTGTGAGGTCATTGTGTCTGAGGGCGAGAGGCCAGTGACAGGCATGTGTGTGCTGGTGGTGATTGTGAGCTCAGTTGTTCGTGATGTTGTCACATGCCAGTGTCAGGCACTAGTCTACTGGTGGTGATTTTGAAGTCCTTGTGCCTGAGGGCATGAGAGGCCAGTGGCAGGCATGTGTGTGCTGGTGGTGATTGTGAGCTCAGTTGCTCGTGACGTCATCAGAGGCCAGTGCCAGGCATGTGTGTGCTGGTGGTGATTGTGAGCTCAATTGTTCCTGATGTCATCAGTGGCCAGTGCCAGGCATGTGTGTGCTGGGGGGGACTGTGAGGTCCTTGTGCATGATGGTATGAGGAGCCAGTGGCAGGCATGTGTGTGCTGGTGGTGATTTTGAGGTCAGTTGTGCGTGGAGGCATGAGAGGCCAGTGTCAGACTGGTGTGTTCCGGTTGTGATTGTGAGGTGCTTGTACCTGAGGGAGTTAAAAGCCAGTGGCAGGCATGTGTGTGCTGGTGGTGATTGTGAGGTCCCTGTGCCTGAGGGCGTGAGAAGCCAGTGGCAGGCATGTGTGTGCTGGTGGTGACTGTGAGCTCAGTTGCTCGTGACGTCATGAGAGGCCAGTGGCAGGCATGTGTGTGCTGGTGGTGATTGTGAGCTCAGTTGTTCGTGACATCATCAGAGGCCAGAGGCAGGCATGTGTGTGCTGGTGTTGATTGTGAGGTCCTTGTGCCTTAGGGCGTTAGAGGCCAGTGCCAGGCTTTTTTTGCTGGTGGTTATTGTGAGGTCATTGTGTCTGAGGGCGAGAGGCCAGTGCCAGGCATGTGTGTGCTGGTGGTGATTGTGAGCTCAGTTGTTCGTGATGTTGTCACATGCCAGTGCCAGGCACTAGTCTACTGGTGGTGATTTTGAAGTCGTTGTGCCTGAGGGCATGAGAGGTCAGTGGCAGGCATGTGTGTGCTGGTGGTGATTGTGAGCTCAGTTGCTCGTGACGTCATCAGAGGCCAGTGGCAGGCATGTGTGTGCTGGTGGTGATTGTGAGCTCAGTTGTTCGTGACATCATCAGAGGCCAGTGCCAGGCATGTGTGTGCTGGTGGTGATTGTGAGGTCCTTGTGCCTTTAGGGCGTTAGAGGCCAGTGCCAGGCTTTTTTTGCTGGTGGTTATTGTGAGGTCATTGTGTCTGAGGGCGAGAGGCCACTGCCAGGCATGTGTGTGCTGGTGGTGATTGTGAGCTCAGTTGTTCGTGATGTTGTCACATGCCAGTGCCAGGCACTAGTCTACTGGTGGTGATTTTTAAGTCGTTGTGCCTGAGGGCATGAGAGGCCAGTGGCAGGCATGTGTGTGCTGGTGGTGATTGTGAGCTCAGTTGCTCGTTACGTCTTCAGAGGCCAGTGCCAGGCATGTGTGTGCTAGTGGTGAGTGTGAACTCAGTTCCTCGTTACGTCATGAGAGGCCATTGCCAGGCATGTGTGTGCTGGGGGTGACTGTGAGGTACTTGTGTGTGATGGGTTGAGAGGCCACTGCCAGGCATGTGTCTGCTGGTGGTGATTGTGAGGTCCTTGTGCCGTAGGGAGTTAAAAGCCAGTGGCAGGCACGTGTCTGCTGGTGGTGATTGTGAGCTCAGTTGTTCATGACGTCTTCAAAGGCCAGTGGCAGGCATGTGTGTGCTGGGGGGGACTGTGAGGTCCTTGTGCATGACGGTATGAGGAGCCAGTGGCAGGCATCTGTGTGCTGGTGGTGACTGTGAGCTCAGTTGCTGGTGACGTCATGAGAGGCCAGTGGCAGGCATGTGTGTGCTGGTGGTGACTGTGAGCTCAGTTGCTCGTGACGTCATCAGAGGCCAGTGGCAGGCATGTGTGTGCTGGTGGTGATTGTGAGCTCAGTTGTTCGTGACATCATCAGAGGCCAGAGGCAGGCATGTGTGTGCTGGTGTTGATTGTGAGGTCCTTGTGCCTTAGGGCGTTAGAGGCCAGTGCCAGGCTTTTTTTGCTGGTGGTTATTGTGAGGTCATTGTGTCTGAGGGCGAGAGGCCAGTGGCAGGCATGTGTGTGCTGGTGGTGATTGTGAGCTCAGTTGCTCGTGACGTCATGAGAGGCCAGTGGTAGGCATGTGTGTGCTGGTGGTGATTGTGAGCTCAGTTGTTCGTGACGTCTTCAGAGGCCAGTGGCAGGCATGTGTGTGCTGGGGGGGACTGTGAGGTCCTTGTGCATGACGGTATGAGGAGCCAGTGGCAGGCATGTGTGTGCTGGTGGTGATTTTGAGGTCAGTTGTGCGTGGAGGCATGAGAGGCCAGTGTCAGACTGGTGTGTTCTGGTTGTCATTGTGAGGTGCTTGTACCTGAGGGAGTTAAAAGCCCGTGGCAGGCATGTGTGTGCTGGTGGTGATTGTGAGATCAATTGTTCCTGATGTCATCAGAGGCCGGTGCCAGGCATGTGTGTGCTGGGGGTGACTGTGAGGTCCTTGTGCATGACGGTATGAGGAGCCGGTGGCAGGCATGTGTGTGCTGGTGGTGATTTTGAGGTCAGTTGTGCGTGGAGGCATGAGAGGCCAGTGTCAGACTGGTGTGTTCTGGTTGTGATTGTGAGGTGCTTGTACCTGAGGGAGTTAAAAGCCAGTGGCAGGCATGTGTGTGCTGGTGGTGATTGTGAGATCAATTGTTCCTGATGTCATCAGAGGCCGGTGCCAGGCATGTGTGTGCTGGGGGTGACTGTGAGGTCCTTGTGCATGACGGTATGAGGAGCCGGTGGCAGGCATGTGTGTGCTGGTGGTGATTTTGAGGTCAGTTGTGCGTGGAGGCATGAGAGGCCAGTGTCAGACTGGTGTGTTCTGGTTGTGATTGTGAGGTGCTTGTACCTGAGGGAGTTAAAAGCCAGTGGCAGGCATGTGTGTGCTGGTGGTGATTGTGAGGTCGCTGTGCCTGAGGGCGTGAGAAGCCAGTGGCAGGCATGTGTGTGCTGATGGTGATTGTGAGCTCAGTTGCTCGTGACGTCATGAGAGGCCAGTGGCAGGCATGTGTGTGCTGGTGGTGATTGTGAGCTCAGTTGTTCGTGACATCATCAGAGGCCAGTGGCAGGCATGTGTGTGCTGGTGGTGATTGTGAGGTCCTTGTGCCTTTAGGGCGTTAGAGGCCAGTGCCAGGCTTTTTTTGCTGGTGGTTATTGTGAGGTCATTGTGCCTGAGGGCATGAGAGGTCAGTGGCAGGCACGTGTCTGCTGGTGGTGATTGTGAGCTCAGTTATTCATGACGTCTTCAAAGGCCAGTGGCAGGCATGTGTGTGCTGGGGGGGACTGTGAGGTCCTTGTGCATGACGGTATGAGGAGCCAGTGGCAGGCATGTGTGTGCTGGTGGTGATTTTGAGGTCAGTTGTGCGTGGAGGCATGAGAGGCCAGTGGCAGGCATGTGTGTGCTGGTGGTGACTGTGAGCTCAGTTGCTCGTGACGTCATCAGAGGCCAGTGGCAGGCATGTGTGTGCTGATGGTGATTGTGAGCTCAGTTTTTCATGACGTCATCAGAGGCCAGTGCCAGGCATGTGTGTGCTGGTGGTGATTGTGAGCTCAGTTGCTCGTGACGTCATGAGAGGCCAGTGGCAGGCATGTGTGTGCTCGTGGTGATTGTGAGCTCAGTTGTTCGTGACATCATCAGAGGCCAGTGCCAGGTATGTGTGTGCTGGTGGTGATTGTGAGGTCCTTGTGCCTTAGGGCGTTAGAGGCCAGTGCCAGGCTTTTTTTGCTGGTGGTTATTGTGAGGTCATTGTGTCTGAGGGCGAGAGGCCAGTGACAGGCATGTGTGTGCTGGTGGTGATTGTGAGCTCAGTTGTTCGTGATGTTGTCACATGCCAGTGTCAGGCACTAGTCTACTGGTGGTGATTTTGAAGTCCTTGTGCCTGAGGGCATGAGAGGCCAGTGGCAGGCATGTGTGTGCTGGTGGTGATTGTGAGCTCAGTTGCTCGTGACGTCATCAGAGGCCAGTGCCAGGCATGTGTGTGCTGGTGGTGATTGTGATGTCCTTGTGCCTTTAGGGCGTTAGAGGCCAGTGCCAGGCTTTTTTTGCTGGTGGTTATTGTGAGGTCATTGTGTCTGAGGGCGAGAGGCCAGTGACAGGCATGTGTGTGCTGGTGGTGATTGTGAGCTCAGTTGTTCGTGATGTTGTCACATGCCAGTGCCAGGCACTAGTCTACTGGTGGTGATTTTGAAGTCGTTGTGCCTGAGGGCATGAGAGGTCAGTGGCAGGCATGTGTGTGCTGGTGGTGATTGTGAGCTCAGTTGCTCGTGACGTCATCAGAGGCCAGTGGCAGGCATGTGTGTGCTGGTGGTGATTGTGAGCTCAGTTGTTCGTGACATCATCAGAGGCCAGTGCCAGGCATGTGTGTGCTGGTGGTGATTGTGATGTCCTTGTGCCTTTAGGGCGTTAGAGGCCAGTGCCAGGCTTTTTTTGCTGGTGGTTATTGTGAGGTCATTGTGTCTGAGGGCGAGAGGCCACTGCCAGGCATGTGTGTGCTGGTGGTGATTGTGAGCTCAGTTGTTCGTGATGTTGTCACATGCCAGTGCCAGGCACTAGTCTACTGGTGGTGATTTTGAAGTCGTTGTGCCTGAGGGCATGAGAGGCCAGTGGCAGGCATGTGTGTGCTGGTGGTGATTGTGAGCTCAATTGTTCCTGATGTCATCAGAGACCAGTGGCAGGCATGTGTGTGCTAGTGGTGAGTGTGAACTCAGTTCCTCGTTACGTCATGAGAGGCCATTGCCAGGCATGTGTGTGCTGGTGGTGACTGTGAGGTACTTGTGTGTGATGGGTTGAGAGGCCACTGCCAGGCATGTGTGTGCTGGTGGTGATTGTGAGGTCCTTGTGCCGTAGGGAGTTAAAAGCCAGTGGCAGGCACGTGTCTGCTGGTGGTGATTGTGAGCTCAGTTGTTCATGACGTCTTCAAAGGCCAGTGGCAGGCATGTGTGTGCTGGGGGGGACTGTGAGGTCCTTGTGCATGACGGTATGAGGAGCCAGTGGCAGGCATCTGTGTGCTGGTGGTGACTGTGAGCTCAGTTGCTGGTGACGTCATGAGAGGCCAGTGGCAGGCATGTGTGTGCTGGTGGTGATTGTGAGCTCAGTTGTTCGTGACATCATCAGAGGCCAGTGCCAGGCATGTGTGTGCTGGTGGTGATTGTGAGCTCAGTTGTTCGTGATGTTATCACATGCCAGTGCCAGGCACTAGTCTACTGGTGGTGATTTTGAGGTCCTTGTGCCTGAGGGCATGAGAGGTCAGTGGCAGGCATGTGTGTGCTGGTGGTGATTGTGAGCTCAATTGTTCCTGACGTCATCAGAGGCAGGTGCCAGGCATGTGTGTGCTGGGGGTGACTGTGAGGTCCTTGTGCATGACGGTATGAGGAGCCAGTGGCAGGCATGTGTGTGCTGGTGGTGATTGTGAGCTCAGTTGCTCGTGACGTCATCAGAGGCCAGTGGCAGGCATGTGTGTGCTGGTGGTGATTGTGAGCTCAGTTGTTCGTGACATCATCAGAGGCCAGTGCCAGGCATGTGTGTGCTGATGGTGATTGTGAGGTCCTTGTGCCTTAGGGCGTTAGAGGCCAGTGCCAGGCTTTTTTTGCTGGTGGTTATTGTGAGGTCATTGTGTCTGAGGGCGAGAGGCCAGTGGCAGGCATGTGTGTGCTGGTGGTGATTGTGAGCTCAGGTGTTCGTGATGTTGTCACATGCCAGTGCCAGGCACTAGTCTACTGGTGGTGATTTTGAAGTCCTTGTGCCTGAGGGCATGAGAGGCCAGTGGCAGGCATGTGTGTGCTGGTGGTGATTGTGAGCTCAGTTGCTCGTGACGTCATCAGAGGCCAGTGCCAGGCATGTGTGTGCTGGTGGTGATTGTGATGTCCTTGTGCCTTTAGGGCGTTAGAGGCCAGTGCCAGGCTTTTTTTGCTGGTGGTTATTGTGAGGTCATTGTGTCTGAGGGCGAGAGGCCAGTGACAGGCATGTGTGTGCTGGTGGTGATTGTGAGCTCAGTTGTTCGTGATGTTGTCACATGCCAGTGCCAGGCACTAGTCTACTGGTGGTGATTTTGAAGTCGTTGTGCCTGAGGGCATGAGAGGTCAGTGGCAGGCATGTGTGTGCTGGTGGTGATTGTGAGCTCAGTTGCTCGTGACGTCATCAGAGGCCAGTGGCAGGCATGTGTGTGCTGGTGGTGATTGTGAGCTCAGTTGTTCGTGACATCATCAGAGGCCAGTGGCAGGCATGTGTGTGCTGGTGGTGATTGTGAGGTCCTTGTGCCTTTAGGGCGTTAGAGGCCAGTGCCAGGCTTTTTTTGCTGGTGGTTATTGTGAGGTCATTGTGTCTGAGGGCGAGAGGCCAGTGGCAGGCATGTGTGTGCTGGTGGTGATTGTGAGCTCAGTTGTTCATGATGTTGCCACATGCCAGTGCCAGGCACTAGTCTACTGGTGGTGATTTTGAAGTCGTTGTGCCTGAGGGCATGAGAGGCCAGTGGCAGGCATGTGTGTGCTGGTGGTGATTGTGAGCTCAATTGTTCCTGATGTCATGAGAGGCCATTGCCATGCATGTGTGTGCTGGGGGTGACTGTGAGGTCCTTGTGCATGACGGTATGAGGAGCCAGTGGCAGGCATGTGTGTGCTGGTGGTGATTTTGAGGTCAGTTGTGCGTGGAGGCATGAGAGGCCAGTGTCAGACTGCTGTGTTCTGGTTGTGATTGTGAGGTGCTTGTACCTGAGGGAGTTAAAAGGCAGTGGCAGGCATGTGTGTGCTGATGGTGATTGTGAGCTCAGTTGCTTGTGACGTCATCAGAGGCCAGTGGCAGGCATGTGTGTGCTGGTGGTGATTGTGAGGTCCTTGTGCCGTAGGGAGTTAAAAGCCAGTGGCAGGCACGTGTCTGCTGGTGGTGATTGTGAGCTCAGTTGTTCATGACCTCATCAGAGGCCAGTGGCAGGCATGTGTGTGCTGATGGTGATTGTGAGCTCAGTTGTTCGTGACGTCATCAGAGGCCAGTGCCAGGCATGTGTGTGCTGGTGGTGATTGTGAGCTCAGTTGCTCGTGACGTCATCAGAGGCCAGTGCCAGGCATGTGTGTGCTGGTGGTGATTGTGAGCTCAGTTGTTCGTGACATCATCAGAGGCCAGTGCCAGGCATGTGTGTGCTGGTGGTGATTGTGAGGTCCTTGTGCCTTTAGGGCGTTAGAGGCCAGTGCCAGGCTTTTTTTGCTGGTGGTTATTGTGAGGTCATTGTGTCTGAGGGCGAGAGGCCAGTGACAGGCATGTGTGTGCTGGTGGTGATTGTGAGCTCAGTTGTTCGTGATGTTGTCACATGCCAGTGCCAGGCACTAGTCTACTGGTGGTGATTTTGAAGTCGTTGTGCCTGAGGGCATGAGAGGTCAGTGGCAGGCATGTGTGTGCTGGTGGTGATTGTGAGCTCAGTTGCTCGTGACGTCATCAGAGGCCAGTGGCAGGCATGTGTGTGCTGGTGGTGATTGTGAGCTCAGTTGTTCGTGACATCATCAGAGGCCAGTGCCAGGCATGTGTGTGCTGGTGGTGATTGTGAGGTCCTTGTGCCTTTAGGGCGTTAGAGGCCAGTGCCAGGCTTTTTTTGCTGGTGGTTATTGTGAGGTCATTGTGTCTGAGGGCGAGAGGCCACTGCCAGGCATGTGTGTGCTGGTGGTGATTGTGAGCTCAGTTGTTCGTGATGTTGTCACATGCCAGTGCCAGGCACTAGTCTACTGGTGGTGATTTTTAAGTCGTTGTGCCTGAGGGCATGAGAGGTCAGTGGCAGGCATGTGTGTGCTGGTGGTGATTGTGAGCTCAATTGTTCCTGACGTCATCAGAGGCCGGTGCCAGGCATGTGTGTGCTGGTGGTGATTGTGAGCTCAGGTGCTCGTTACGTCTTCAGAGGCCAGTGCCAGGCATGTGTGTGCTGGGGGTGACTGTGAGGTACTTGTGCGTGACGGGTTGAGAGGCCAGTGGCAGGCATGTGTCTGCTGGTGGTGATTGAGAGGTCCTTGTGCCGTAGGGAGTTAAAAGCCAGTGGCAGGCACGTGTCTGCTGGTGGTGATTGTGAGCTCAGTTGTTCATGACGTCTTCAGAGGCCAGTGGCAGGCATGTGTGTGCTGGGGGGGACTGTGAGGTCCTTGTGCATGACGGTATGAGGAGCCAGTGGCAGGCATGTGTGTGCTGGTGGTGATTTTGAGGTCAGTTGTGCGTGGAGGCATGAGAGGCCAGTGTCAGACTGGTGTGTTCTGGTTGTGATTGTGAGGTGCTTGTACCTGAGGGAGTTAAAAGCCCGTGGCAGGCATGTGTGTGCTCGTGGTGATTGTGAGATCAATTGTTCCTGATGTTATCAGAGGCCGGTGCCAGGCATGTGTGTGCTGGGGGTGACTGTGAGGTCCTTGTGCATGACGGTATGAGGAGCCGGTGGCAGGCATGTGTGTGCTGGTGGTGATTTTGAGGTCAGTTGTGCGTGGAGGCATGAGAGGCCAGTGTCAGACTGGTGTGTTCTGGTTGTGATTGTGAGGTGCTTGTACCTGAGGGAGTTAAAAGCCAGTGGCAGGCATGTGTGTGCTGGTGGTGATTGTGAGATCAATTGTTCCTGATGTCATCAGAGGCCGGTGCCAGGCATGTGTGTGCTGGGGGTGACTGTGAGGTCCTTGTGCATGACGGTATGAGGAGCCGGTGGCAGGCATGTGTGTGCTGGTGGTGATTTTGAGGTCAGTTGTGCGTGGAGGCATGAGAGGCCAGTGTCAGACTGGTGTGTTCTGGTTGTGATTGTGAGGTGCTTGTACCTGAGGGAGTTAAAAGCCAGTGGCAGGCATGTGTGTGCTGGTGGTGATTGTGAGGTCCCTGTGCCTGAGGGCGTGAGAAGCCAGTGGCAGGCATGTGTGTGCTGATGGTGATTGTGAGCTCAGTTGCTCGTGACGTCATGAGAGGCCAGTGGCAGGCATGTGTGTGCTGGTGGTGATTGTGAGCTCAGTTGCTCGTGACGTCATCAGAGGCCAGTGGCAGGCATGTGTGTGCTGGTGGTGATTGTGAGCTCAGTTGTTCGTGACATCATCAGAGGCCAGTGCCAGGCATGTGTGTGCTGGTGGTGATTGTGAGGTCCTTGTGCCTTTAGGGCGTTAGAGGCCAGTGCCAGGCTTTTTTTGCTGGTGGTTATTGTGAGGTCATTGTGCCTGAGGGCATGAGAGGTCAGTGGCAGGCCTGTGTGTGCTGGTGGTGATTGTGAGGTCCTTGTGCCGTAGGGAGTTAAAAGCCAGTGGCAGGCACGTGTCTGCTGGTGGTGATTGTGAGCTCAGTTATT
This sequence comes from Struthio camelus, assembly GCF_040807025.1. Classification (NCBI taxonomy): domain Eukaryota; kingdom Metazoa; phylum Chordata; class Aves; order Struthioniformes; family Struthionidae; genus Struthio; species Struthio camelus. The sequence goes on from NW_027182599.1 coordinate 49,282, forward strand.
CATGACGTCTTCAAAGGCCAGTGGCAGGCATGTGTGTGCTGGGGGGGACTGTGAGGTCCTTGTGCATGACGGTATGAGGAGCCAGTGGCAGGCATGTGTGTGCTGGTGGTGATTTTGAGGTCAGTTGTGCGTGGAGGCATGAGAGGCCAGTGGCAGGCATGTGTGTGCTGGTGGTGACTGTGAGCTCAGTTGCTCGTGACGTCATCAGAGGCCAGTGGCAGGCATGTGTGTGCTGGTGGTGATTGTGAGCTCAGTTTTTCGTGACGTCATCAGAGGCCAGTGCCAGGCATGTGTGTGCTGGTGGTGATTTTGAGGTCAGTTGTGCGTGGAGGCATGAGAGGCCAGTGTCAGACTGGTGTGTTCTGGTTGTCATTGTGAGGTGCTTGTACCTGAGGGAGTTAAAAGCCCGTGGCAGGCATGTGTGTGCTGGTGGTGATTGTGAGATCAATTGTTCCTGATGTCATCAGAGGCCGGTGCCAGGCATGTGTGTGCTGGGGGGGACTGTGAGGTCCTTTTGCATGACGGTATGAGGAGCCGGTGGCAGGCATGTGTGTGCTGGTGGTGATTTTGAGGTCAGTTGTGCGTGGAGGCATGAGAGGCCAGTGTCAGACTCGTGTGTTCTGGTTGTGATTGTGAGGTGCTTGTACCTGAGGGAGTTAAAAGGCAGTGGCAGGCATGTGTGTGCTGGTGGTGATTGTGAGATCAATTGTTCCTGATGTCATCAGAGGCCGGTGCCAGGCATGTGTGTGCTGGGGGTGACTGTGAGGTCCTTGTGCATGACGGTATGAGGAGCCGGTGGCAGGCATGTGTGTGCTGGTGGTGATTTTGAGGTCAGTTGTGCGTGGAGGCATGAGAGGCCAGTGTCAGACTCGTGTGTTCTGGTTGTGATTGTGAGGTGCTTGTACCTGAGGGAGTTAAAAGCCAGTGGCAGGCATGTGTGTGCTGGTGGTGATTGTGAGGTCCCTGTGCCTGAGGGCGTGAGAAGCCAGTGGCAGGCATGTGTGTGCTGATGGTGATTGTGAGCTCAGTTGCTCGTGACGTCATGAGAGGCCAGTGGCAGGCATGTGTGTGCTGGTGGTGATTGTGAGCTCAGTTGTTCGTGACGTCATCAGAGGCCAGTGCCAGGCATGTGTGTGCTGGTGGTGATTGTGAGCTCAGTTGTTCGTGACATCATCAGAGGCCAGTGCCAGGCATGTGTGTGCTGGTGGTGATTGTGAGGTCCTTGTGCCTTTAGGGCGTTAGAGGCCAGTGCCAGGCTTTTTTTGCTGGTGGTTATTGTGAGGTCATTGTGCCTGAGGGCATGAGAGGTCAGTGGCAGGCCTGTGTGTGCTGGTGGTGATTGTGAGGTCCTTGTGCCGTAGGGAGTTAAAAGCCAGTGGCAGGCACGTGTCTGCTGGTGGTGATTGTGAGCTCAGTTGTTCATGACGTCTTCAGAGGCCAGTGGCAGGCATGTGTGTGCTGGGGGGGACTGTGAGGTCCTTGTGCATGACGGTATGAGGAGCCAGTGGCAGGCATGTGTGTGCTGGTGGTGATTTTGAGGTCAGTTGTGCGTGGAGGCATGAGAGGCCAGTGGCAGGCATGTGTGTGCTGGTGGTGACTGTGAGCTCAGTTGCTCGTGACGTCATCAGAGGCCAGTGGCAGGCATGTGTGTGCTGATGGTGATTGTGAGCTCAGTTTTTCGTGACGTCATCAGAGGCCAGTGCCAGGCATGTGTGTGCTGGTGGTGATTGTGAGCTCAGTTGCTCGTGACGTCATGAGAGGCCAGTGGCAGGCATGTGTGTGCTCGTGGTGATTGTGAGCTCAGTTGTTCGTGACATCATCAGAGGCCAGTGCCAGGCATGTGTGTGCTGGTGGTGATTGTGAGGTCCTTGTGCCTTAGGGCGTTAGAGGCCAGTGCCAGGCTTTTTTTGCTGGTGTTTATTGTGAGGTCATTGTGTCTGAGGGCGAGAGGCCAGTGACAGGCATGTGTGTGCTGGTGGTGATTGTGAGCTCAGTTGTTCGTGATGTTGTCACATGCCAGTGTCGGGCACTAGTCTACTGGTGGTGATTTTGAAGTCCTTGTGCCTGAGGGCATGAGAGGCCAGTGGCAGGCATGTGTGTGCTGGTGGTGATTGTGAGCTCAGTTGCTCGTGACGTCATCAGAGGCCAGTGCCAGGCATGTGTGTGCTGGTGGTGATTGTGAGCTCAATTGTTCCTGATGTCATCAGAGGCCAGTGCCAGGCATGTGTGTGCTGGGGGGGACTGTGAGGTCCTTGTGCATGATGGTATGAGGAGCCAGTGGCAGGCATGTGTGTGCTGGTGGTGATTTTGAGGTCAGTTGTGCGTGGAGGCATGAGAGGCCAGTGTCAGACTGGTGTGTTCCGGTTGTGATTGTGAGGTGCTTGTACCTGAGGGAGTTAAAAGCCAGTGGCAGGCATGTGTGTGCTGGTGGTGATTGTGAGGTCCCTGTGCCTGAGGGCGTGAGAAGCCAGTGGCAGGCATGTGTGTGCTGGTGGTGACTGTGAGCTCAGTTGCTCGTGACGTCATGAGAGGCCAGTGGCAGGCATGTGTGTGCTGGTGGTGATTGTGAGCTCAGTTGTTCGTGACATCATCAGAGGCCAGAGGCAGGCATGTGTGTGCTGGTGGTGATTGTGAGGTCCTTGTGCCTTAGGGCGTTAGAGGCCAGTGCCAGGCTTTTTTTGCTGGTGGTTATTGTGAGGTCATTGTGTCTGAGGGCGAGAGGCCAGTGCCAGGCATGTGTGTGCTGGTGGTGATTGTGAGCTCAGTTGCTCGTGACGTCATGAGAGGCCAGTGGTAGGCATGTGTGTGCTGGTCGTGATTGTGAGCTCAGTTGTTCGTGACATCATCAGAGGCCAGTGGCAGGCATGTGTGTGCTGGGGGGGACTGTGAGGTCCTTGTGCATGACGGTATGAGGAGCCAGTGGCAGGCATGTGTGTGCTGGTGGTGATTTTGAGGTCAGTTGTGCGTGGAGGCATGAGAGGCCAGTGGCAGGCATGTGTGTGCTGGTGGTGACTGTGAGCTCAGTTGCTCGTGACGTCATCAGAGGCCAGTGGCAGGCATGTGTGTGCTGATGGTGATTGTGAGCTCAGTTTTTCGTGACGTCATCAGAGGCCAGTGGCAGGCATGTGTGTGCTGGTGGTGATTGTGAGCTCAGTTGCTCGTGACGTCATGAGAGGCCAGTGGCAGGCATGTGTGTGCTCGTGGTGATTGTGAGCTCAGTTGTTCGTGACATCATCAGAGGCCAGTGGCAGGCATGTGTGTGCTGGTGGTGATTGTGAGGTCCTTGTGCCTTAGGGCGTTAGAGTCCAGTGCCAGGCTTTTTTTGCTGGTGGTTATTGTGAGGTCATTGTGTCTGAGGGCGAGAGGCCAGTGGCAGGCATGTGTGTGCTGGTGGTGATTGTGAGCTCAATTGTTCCTGACGTCATCAGAGGCCGGTGCCAGGCATGTGTGTGCTGGTGGTGATTGTGAGCTCAGGTGCTCGTTACGTCATGAGAGGCCATTGCCAGGCATGTGTGTGCTGGGGGTGACTGTGAGGTACTTGTGCGTGACGGGTTGAGAGACCAGTGGCAGGCATGTGTCTGCTGGTGGTGATTGAGAGGTCCTTGTGCCGTAGGGAGTGAAAAGCCAGTGGCAGGCACGTGTCTGCTGGTGGTGATTGTGAGCTCAGTTGTTCATGACGTCTTCAGAGGCCAGTGGCAGGCATGTGTGTGCTGGGGGGGACTGTGAGGTCCTTGTGCATGACGGTATGAGGAGCCAGTGGCAGGCATGTGTGTGCTGGTGGTGATTTTGAGGTCAGTTGTGCGTGGAGGCATGAGAGGCCAGTGTCAGACTGGTGTGTTCTGGTTGTCATTGTGAGGTGCTTGTACCTGAGGGAGTTAAAAGGCAGTGGCAGGCATGTGTGTGCTGGTGGTGATTGTGAGATCAATTGTTCCTGATGTCATCAGAGGCCGGTGCCAGGCATGTGTGTGCTGGTGGTGATTGTGAGGTCCCTGTGCCTGAGGGCGTGAGAAGCCAGTGGCAGGCATGTGTGTGCTGATGGTGATTGTGAGCTCAGTTGCTCGTGACGTCATGAGAGGCCAGTGGCAGGCATGTGTGTGCTGGTGGTGATTGTGAGCTCAGTTGTTCGTGACATCATCAGAGGCCAGTGGCAGGCATGTGTGTGCTGGTGGTGATTGTGAGGTCCTTGTGCCTTTAGGGCGTTAGAGGCCAGTGCCAGGCTTTTTTTGCTGGTGGTTATTGTGAGGTCATTGTGCCTGAGGGCATGAGAGGTCAGTGGCAGGCACGTGTCTGCTGGTGGTGATTGTGAGCTCAGTTATTCATGACGTCTTCAAAGGCCAGTGGCAGGCATGTGTGTGCTGGGGGGGACTGTGAGGTCCTTGTGCATGACGGTATGAGGAGCCAGTGGCAGGCATGTGTGTGCTGGTGGTGATTTTGAGGTCAGTTGTGCGTGGAGGCATGAGAGGCCAGTGGCAGGCATGTGTGTGCTGGTGGTGACTGTGAGCTCAGTTGCTCGTGACGTCATCAGAGGCCAGTGGCAGGCATGTGTGTGCTGATGGTGATTGTGAGCTCAGTTTTTCGTGACGTCATCAGAGGCCAGTGCCAGGCATGTGTGTGCTGGTGGTGATTGTGAGCTCAGTTGCTCGTGACGTCATGAGAGGCCAGTGGCAGGCATGTGCGTGCTCGTGGTGATTGTGAGCTCAGTTGTTCGTGACATCATCAGAGGCCAGTGGCAGGCATGTGTGTGCTGGTGGTGATTGTGAGGTCCTTGTGCCTTAGGGCGTTAGAGTCCAGTGCCAGGCTTTTTTTGCTGGTGGTTATTGTGAGGTCATTGTGTCTGAGGGCGAGAGGCTAGTGCCAGGCATGTGTGTGCTGGTGGTGATTGTGAGCTCAGTTGTTCGTGATGTTGTCACATGCCAGTGACAGGCACTAGTCTACTGGTGGTGATTTTGAAGTCCTTGTGCCTGAGGGCATGAGAGGCCAGTGGCAGGCATGTGTGTGCTGGTGGTGATTGTGAGCTCAATTGTTCCTGACGTCATCAGAGGCCGGTGCCAGGCATGTGTGTGCTGGTGGTGATTGTGAGCTCAGTTGTCCATGACGTCATGAGAGGCCATTGCCAGGCATGTGTGTGCTGGGGGTGACTGTGAGGTACTTGTGCGTGGCGGGTTGAGAGACCAGTGGCAGGCATGTGTCTGCTGGTGGTGATTGAGAGGTCCTTGTGCCGTAGGGAGTTAAAAGCCAGTGGCAGGCACGTGTCTGCTGGTGGTGATTGTGAGCTCAGTTGTTCATGACGTCTTCAGAGGCCAGTGGCAGGCATGTGTGTGCTGGCGGGGACTGTGAGGTCCTTGTGCATGACGGTATGAGGAGCCAGTGGCAGGCATGTGTGTGCTGGTGGTGATTTTGAGGTCAGTTGTGCGTGGAGGCATGAGAGGCCAGTGTCAGACTGGTGTGTTCTGGTTGTCATTGTGAGGTGCTTGTACCTGAGGGAGTTAAAAGCCCGTGGCAGGCATGTGTGTGCTGGTGGTGATTGTGAGATCAATTGTTCCTGATGTCATCAGAGGCCGGTGCCAGGCATGTGTGTGCTGGGGGTGACTGTGAGGTCCTTGTGCATGACGGTATGAGGAGCCGGTGGCAGGCATGTGTGTGCTGGTGGTGATTTTGAGGTCAGTTGTGCGTGGAGGCATGAGAGGCCAGTGTCAGACTCGTGTGTTCTGGTTGTGATTGTGAGGTGCTTGTACCTGAGGGAGATAAAAGGCAGTGGCAGGCATGTGTGTGCTGGTGGTGATTGTGAGATCAATTGTTCCTGATGTCATCAGAGGCCGGTGCCAGGCATGTGTGTGCTGGTGGTGATTGTGAGGTCCCTGTGCCTGAGGGCGTGAGAAGCCAGTGGCAGGCATGTGTGTGCTGATGGTGATTGTGAGCTCAGTTGCTCGTGACGTCATGAGAGGCCAGTGGCAGGCATGTGTGTGCTGGTGGTGATTGTGAGCTCAGTTGTTCGTGACATCATCAGAGGCCAGTGGCAGGCATGTGTGTGCTGGTGGTGATTGTGAGGTCCTTGTGCCTTTAGGGCGTTAGAGGCCAGTGCCAGGCTTTTTTTGCTGGTGGTTATTGTGAGGTCATTGTGCCTGAGGGCATGAGAGGTCAGTGGCAGGCACGTGTCTGCTGGTGGTGATTGTGAGCTCAGTTATTCATGACGTCTTCAAAGGCCAGTGGCAGGCATGTGTGTGCTGGGGGGGACTGTGAGGTCCTTGTGCATGACGGTATGAGGAGCCAGTGGCAGGCATGTGTGTGCTGGTGGTGATTTTGAGGTCAGTTGTGCGTGGAGGCATGAGAGGCCAGTGGCAGGCATGTGTGTGCTGGTGGTGACTGTGAGCTCAGTTGCTCGTGACGTCATCAGAGGCCAGTGGCAGGCATGTGTGTGCTGGTGGTGATTGTGAGCTCAGTTTTTCGTGACGTCATGAGAGGCCAGTGCCAGGCATGTGTGTGCTGGTGGTGATTGTGAGCTCAGTTGCTCGTGACGTCATGAGAGGCCAGTGGCAGGCATGTGTGTGCTGGTGGTGATTGTGAGCTCAGTTGCTCGTGACGTCATCAGAGGCCAGTGCCAGGCATGTGTGTGCTGGTGGTGATTGTGATGTCCTTGTGCCTTTAGGGCGTTAGAGGCCAGTGCCAGGCTTTTTTTGCTGGTGGTTATTGTGAGGTCATTGTGTCTGAGGGCGAGAGGCCAGTGACAGGCATGTGTGTGCTGGTGGTGATTGTGAGCTCAGTTGTTCGTGATGTTGTCACATGCCAGTGCCAGGCACTAGTCTACTGGTGGTGATTTTGAAGTCGTTGTGCCTGAGGGCATGAGAGGTCAGTGGCAGGCATGTGTGTGCTGGTGGTGATTGTGAGCTCAGTTGCTCGTGACGTCATCAGAGGCCAGTGGCAGGCATGTGTGTGCTGGTGGTGATTGTGAGCTCAGTTGTTCGTGACATCATCAGAGGCCAGTGCCAGGCATGTGTGTGCTGGTGGTGATTGTGAGGTCCTTGTGCCTTTAGGGCGTTAGAGGCCAGTGCCAGGCTTTTTTTGCTGGTGGTTATTGTGAGGTCATTGTGTCTGAGGGCGAGAGGCCACTGCCAGGCATGTGTGTGCTGGTGGTGATTGTGAGCTCAGTTGTTCGTGATGTTGTCACATGCCAGTGCCAGGCACTAGTCTACTGGTGGTGATTTTTAAGTCGTTGTGCCTGAGGGCAGGAGAGGCCAGTGGCAGGCATGTGTGTGCTGGTGGTGATTGTGAGCTCAATTGTTCCTGATGTCATCAGAGACCAGTGGCAGGCATGTGTGTGCTAGTGGTGAGTGTGAACTCAGTTCCTCGTTACGTCATGAGAGGCCATTGCCAGGCATGTGTGTGCTGGGGGTGACTGTGAGGTACTTGTGTGTGACGGGTTGAGAGGCCACTGCCAGGCATGTGTCTGCTGGTGGTGATTGTGAGGTCCTTGTGCCGTAGGGAGTTAAAAGCCAGTGGCAGGCACGTGTCTGCTGGTGGTGATTGTGAGCTCAGTTGTTCATGACGTCTTCAAAGGCCAGTGGCAGGCATGTGTGTGCTGGGGGGGACTGTGAGGTCCTTGTGCATGACGGTATGAGGAGCCAGTGGCAGGCATCTGTGTGCTGGTGGTGACTGTGAGCTCAGTTGCTGGTGACGTCATGAGAGGCCAGTGGCAGGCATGTGTGTGCTGGTGGTGATTGTGAGCTCAGTTGTTCGTGACATCATCAGAGGCCAGAGGCAGGCATGTGTGTGCTGGTGGTGATTGTGAGGTCCTTGTGCCTTAGGGCGTTAGAGGCCAGTGCCAGGCTTTTTTTGCTGGTGGTTATTGTGAGGTCATTGTGTCTGAGGGCGAGAGGCCAGTGCCAGGCATGTGTGTGCTGGTGGTGATTGTGAGCTCAGTTGTTCGTGATGTTATCACATGCCAGTGCCAGGCACTAGTCTACTGGTGGTGATTTTGAGGTCCTTGTGCCTGAGGGCATGAGAGGTCAGTGGCAGGCATGTGTGTGCTGGTGGTGATTGTGAGCTCAATTGTTCCTGATGTCATCAGAGGCAGGTGCCAGGCATGTGTGTGCTGGGGGTGACTGTGAGGTCCTTGTGCATGACGGTATGAGGAGCCAGTGGCAGGCATGTGTGTGCTGGTGGTGATTGTGAGCTCAGTTGCTCGTGACGTCATGAGAGGCCAGTGGCAGGCATGTGTGTGCTGGTGGTTATTGTGAGCTCAGTTGTTCGTGACATCATCAGAGGCCAGTGCCAGGCATGTGTGTGCTGGTGGTGATTGTGAGGTCCTTGTGCCTTAGGGCGTTAGAGGCCAGTGCCAGGCTTTTTTTGCTGGTGGTTATTGTGAGGTCATTGTGTCTGAGGGCGAGAGGCCAGTGGCAGGCATGTGTGTGCTGGTGGTGATTGTGAGCTCAGTTGTTCGTGATGTTGTCACATGCCAGTGCCAGGCACTAGTCTACTGGTGGTGATTTTGAAGTCCTTGTGCCTGAGGGCATGAGAGGCCAGTGGCAGGCATGTGTGTGCTGGTGGTGATTGTGAGCTCAATTGTTCCTGATGTCATCAGAGGCCAGTGCCAGGCATGTGTGTGCTGGTGGTGATTGTGAGCTCAGGTGCTCGTTACGTCATGAGAGGCCATTGCCAGGCATGTGTGTGCTGGGGGTTACTGTGAGGTACTTGTGCGTGATGGGTTGAGAGGCCAGTGGCAGGCATGTGTGTGCTGGTGGTGATTGTGAGGTCCTTGTGCCGTAGGGAGTTAAAAGCCAGTGGCAGGCACGTGTCTGCTGGTGGTGATTGTGAGCTCAGTTGTTCATGACGTCTTCCGAGGCCAGTGGCAGGCATGTGTGTGCTGGGGGGGACTGTGAGGTCCTTGTGCATGACGGTATGAGGAGCCAGTGGCAGGCATGTGTGTGCTGGTGGTGATTTTGAGGTCAGTTGTGCGTGGAGGCATGAGAGGCCAGTGTCAGACTGGTGTGTTCTGGTTGTGATTGTGAGGTGCTTGTACCTGAGGGAGTTAAAAGCCAGTGGCAGGCATGTGTGTGCTGGTGGTGATTGTGAGGTTGCTGTGCCTGAGGGCGTGAGAAGCCAGTGGCAGGCATGTGTGTGCTGGTGGTGATTGTGAGCTCAGTTGTTCGTGACATCATCAGAGGCCAGTGCCAGGCATGTGTGTGCTGGTGGTGATTGTGAGGTCCTTGTGCCTTAGGGCGTTAGAGGCCAGTGCCAGGCTTCTTTTGCTGGTGGTTATTTTGAGGTCATTGTGTCTGAGGGCGAGAGGCCAGTGGCAGACATGTGTGTGCTGGTGGTGATTGTGAGCTCAGGTGTTCGTGATGTTGCCACATGCCATGCCAGGCACTAGTCTACTGGTGGTGATTTTGAGGTCCTTGTGCCTGAGGACATGAGAGGTCAGTGGCAGGCATGTGTGTGCTGGTGGTGATTGTGAGATCAATTGTTCCTGATGTCATCAGAGGCCGGTGCCAGGCATGTGTGTGCTGGGGGGGACTGTGAGGTCCTTGTGCATGACGGTATGAGGAGCCAGTGGCAGGCATGTGTGTGCTGGTGGTGATTTTGAGGTCAGTTGTGCGTGGAGGTATGAGAGGCCAGTGTCAGACTCGTGTGTTCTGGTTGTGATTGTGAGGTGCTTGTACCTGAGGGAGTTAAAAGGCAGTGGCAGGCATGTGTGTGCTGGTGGTGATTGTGAGGTCCCTGTGCCTGAGGGCGTGAGAAGCCAGTGGCAGGCATGTGTGTGCTGGCGGTGATTGTGAGCTCAGTTGCTCGTGACGTCATGAGAGGCCAGTGCCAGGCATGTGTGTGCTGGTGGTGATTGTGAGCTCAGTTGCTCGTGACGTCATCAGAGGCCAGTGCCAGGCATGTGTGTGCTGGTGGTGATTGTGAGCTCAGTTGCTCGTGACGTCATCAGAGGCCAGTGGCAGGCATGTTTGTGCTGGTGGTGATTGTGAGCTCAGTTGTTCGTGACATCATCAGAGGCCAGTGCCAGGCATGTGTGTGCTGGTGGTGATTGTGAGGTCCTTGTGCCTTTAGGGCGTTAGAGGCCAGTGCCAGGCTTTTTTTGCTGGTGGTTATTGTGAGGTCATTGTGTCTGAGGGCGAGAGGCCAGTGGCAGGCATGTGTGTGCTGGTGGTGATTGTGAGCTCAGTTGTTCATGATGTTGCCACATGCCAGTGCCAGGCACTAGTCTACTGGTGGTGATTTTGAAGTCGTTGTGCCTGAGGGCATGAGAGGCCAGTGGCAGGCATGTGTGTGCTGGTGGTGATTGTGAGCTCAATTGTTCCTGATGTCATGAGAGGCCATTGCCAGGCATGTGTGTGCTGGGGGTGACTGTGAGGTCCTTGTGCATGACGGTATGAGGAGCCAGTGGCAGGCATGTGTGTGCTGGTGGTGATTTTGAGGTCAGTTGTGCGTGGAGGCATGAGAGGCCAGTGTCAGACTGCTGTGTTCTGGTTGTGATTGTGAGGTGCTTGTACCTGAGGGAGTTAAAAGGCAGTGGCAGGCATGTGTGTGCTGATGGTGATTGTGAGCTCAGTTGCTTGTGACGTCATCAGAGGCCAGTGGCAGGCATGTGTGTGCTGGTGGTGATTGTGAGGTCCTTGTGCCGTAGGGAGTTAAAAGCCAGTGGCAGGCACGTGTCTGCTGGTGGTGATTGTGAGCTCAGTTGTTCATGACGTCTTTAGAGGCCAGTGGCAGGCATGTGTGTGCTGGGGGGGACTGTGAGGTCCTTGTGCATGACGGTATGAGGAGCCAGTGGCAGGCATGTGTGTGCTGGTGGTGATTTTGAGGTCAGTTGTGCTTGGAGGCATGAGAGGCCAGTGTCAGACTCGTGTGTTCTGGTTGTGATTGTGAGGTGCTTGTACCTGAGGGAGTTAAAAGGCAGTGGCAGGCATGTGTGTGCTGGTGGTGATTGTGAGGTGCCTGTGCCTGAGGGCGTGAGAAGCCAGTGGCAGGCATGTGTGTGCTGGTGGTGACTGTGAGCTCAGTTGCTCGTGACGTCATCAGAGGCCAGTGGCAGGCATGTGTGTGCTGATGGTGATTGTGAGCTCAGTTGTTCGTGACGTCATCAGAAGCCAGTGGCAGGCATGTGTGTGCTGGTGGTGATTGTGAGCTCAGTTGTTCGTGACATCATCAGAGGCCAGTGGCAGGCATGTGTGTGCTGGTGGTGATTGTCAGCTCAGTTGTTCGTGACATCATCAGAGGCCAGTGCCAGGCATGTGTGTGCTGGTGGTGATTGTGAGGTCCTTGTGCCTTTAGGGCGTTAGAGGCCAGTGCCAGGCTTTTTTTGCTGGTGGTTATTGTGAGGTCATTGTGTCTGAGGGCGAGAGGCCAGTGACAGGCATGTGTGTGCTGGTGGTGATTGTGAGCTCAGTTGTTCGTGATGTTGTCACATGCCAGTGCCAGGCACTAGTCTACTGGTGGTGATTTTGAAGTCGTTGTGCCTGAGGGCATGAGAGGTCAGTGGCAGGCATGTGTGTGCTGGTGGTGATTGTGAGCTCAGTTGCTCGTGACGTCATCAGAGGCCAGTGGCAGGCATGTGTGTGCTGGTGGTGATTGTGAGCTCAGTTGTTCGTGACATCATCAGAGGCCATTGCCAGGCATGTGTGTGCTGGTGGTGATTGTGAAGTCCTTGTGCCTTTAGGGCGTTAGAGGCCAGTGCCAGGCTTTTTTTGCTGGTGGTTATTGTGAGGTCATTGTGTCTGAGGGCGAGAGGCCACTGCCAGGCATGTGTGTGCTGGTGGTGATTGTGAGCTCAGTTGTTCGTGATGTTGTCACATGCCAGTGCCAGGCACTAGTCTACTGGTGGTGATTTTGAAGTCGTTGTGCCTGAGGGCATGAGAGGCCAGTGGCAGGCATGTGTGTGCTGGTGGTGATTGTGAGCTCAATTGTTCCTGATGTCATCAGAGACCAGTGGCAGGCATGTGTGTGCTAGTGGTGAGTGTGAACTCAGTTCCTCGTTACGTCATGAGAGGCCATTGCCAGGCATGTGTGTGCTGGGGGTGACTGTGAGGTACTTGTGTGTGATGGGTTGAGAGGCCAGTGCCAGGCATGTGTGTGCTGGTGGTGATTGTGAGGTCCTTGTGCCGTAGGGAGTTAAAAGCCAGTGGCAGGCACGTGTCTGCTGGTGGTGATTGTGAGCTCAGTTGTTCATGACGTCTTAAGAGGCCAGTGGCAGGCATGTGTGTGCTGGGGGGGACTGTGAGGTCCTTGTGCATGACGGTATGAGGAGCCAGTGGCAGGCATCTGTGTGCTGGTGGTGACTGTGAGCTCAGTTGCTGGTGACGTCATGAGAGGCCAGTGGCAGGCATGTGTGTGCTGGTGGTGATTGTGAGCTCAGTTGTTCGTGACATCATCAGAGGCCAGTGCCAGGCATGTGTGTGCTGGTGGTGATTGTGAGGTCCTTGTGCCTTAGGGCGTTAGAGGCCAGTGCCAGGCTTTTTTTGCTGGTGGTTATTGTGAGGTCATTGTGTCTGAGGGCGAGAGGCCAGTGACAGGCATGTGTGTGCTGGTGGTGATTGTGAGCTCAGTTGTTCGTGATGTTATCACATGCCAGTGCCAGGCACTAGTCTACTGGTGGTGATTTTGAGGTCCTTGTGCCTGAGGACATGAGAGGTCAGTGGCAGGCATGTGTGTGCTGGTGGTGATTGTGAGCTCAATTGTTCCTGATGTCATCAGAGGCAGGTGCCAGGCATGTGTGTGCTGGGGGTGACTGTGAGGTCCTTGTGCATGACGGTATGAGGAGCCAGTGGCAGGCATGTGTGTGCTGGTGGTGATTGTGAGCTCAGTTGCTCGTGACGTCATCAGAGGCCAGTGGCAGGCATGTGTGTGCTGGTGGTGATTGTGAGCTCAGTTGTTCGTGACATCATCAGAGGCCAGTGCCAGGCATGTGTGTGCTGATGGTGATTGTGAGGTCCTTGTGCCTTAGGGCGTTAGAGGCCAGTGCCAGGCTTTTTTTGCTGGTGGTTATTGTGAGGTCATTGTGTCTGAGGGCGAGAGGCCAGTGGCAGGCATGTGTGTGCTGGTGGTGATTGTGAGCTCAGTTGTTCGTGATGTTGTCACATGCCAGTGCCAGGCACTAGTCTACTGGTGGTGATTTTGAAGTCCTTGTGCCTGAGGGCATGAGAGGCCAGTGGCAGGCATGTGTGTGCTGGTGGTGATTGTGAGCTCAATTGTTCCTGATGTCATCAGAGGCCGGTGCCAGGCATGTGTGTGCTGGTGGTGATTGTGAGCTCAGTTGCTCGTTACGTCTTCAGAGGCCAGTGCCAGGCATGTGTGTGCTGGGGGTGACTGTGAGGTACTTGTGCGTGATGGGTTGAGAGGCCAGTGGCAGGCATGTGTGTGCTGGTGGTGATTGTGAGGTCCTTGTGCCGTAGGGAGTTAAAAGCCAGTGGCAGGCACGTGTCTGCTGGTGGTGATTGTGAGCTCAGTTGTTCATGACGTCTTCAAAGGCCAGTGGCAGGCATGTGTGTGCTGGGGGGGACTGTGAGGTCCTTGTGCATGACGGTATGAGGAGCCAGTGGCAGGCATGTGTGTGCTGGTGGTGATTTTGAGGTCAGTTGTGCGTGGAGGCATGAGAGGCCAGTGTCAGACTGGTGTGTTCTGGTTGTCATTGTGAGGTGCTTGTACCTGAGGGAGTTAAAAGCCAGTGGCAGGCATGTGTGTGCTGGTGGTGATTGTGAGGTCGCTGTGCCTGAGGGCGTGAGAAGCCAGTGGCAGGCATGTGTGTGCTGGTGGTGATTGTGAGCTCAGTTGTTCGTGACATCATCAGAGGCCAGTGCCAGGCATGTGTGTGCTGGTGGTGATTGTGAGGTCCTTGTGCCTTAGGGCGTTAGAGGCCAGTGCCAGGCTTTTTTTGCTGGTGGTTATTGTGAGGTCATTGTGTCTGAGGGCGAGAGGCCAGTGGCAGACATGTGTGTGCTGGTGGTGATTGTGAGCTCAGGTGTTCGTGATGTTGCCACATGCCATGCCAGGCACTAGTCTACTGGTGGTGATTTTGAGGTCCTTGTGCCTGAGGACATGAGAGGTCAGTGGCAGGCATGTGTGTGCTGGTGGTGATTGTGAGATCAATTGTTCCTGATGTCATCAGAGGCCGGTGCCAGGCATGTGTGTGCTGGGGGGGACTGTGAGGTCCTTGTGCATGACGGTATGAGGAGCCAGTGGCAGGCATGTGTGTGCTGGTGGTGATTTTGAGGTCAGTTGTGCGTGGAGGTATGAGAGGCCAGTGTCAGACTGGTGTGTTCTGGTTGTGATTGTGAGGTGCTTGTACCTGAGGGAGTTAAAAGGCAGTGGCAGGCATGTGTGTGCTGGTGGTGATTGTGAGGTCCCTGTGCCTGAGGGCGTGAGAAGCCAGTGGCAGGCATGTGTGTGCTGGCGGTGATTGTGAGCTCAGTTGCTCGTGACGTCATCAGAGGCCAGTGGCAGGCATGTGTGTGCTGGTGGTGATTGTGAGCTCAGTTGCTCGTGACGTCATCAGAGGCCAGTGCCAGGCATGTGTGTGCTGGTGGTGATGTGAGCTCAGTTGCTCGTGACGTCATCAGAGGCCAGTGGCAGGCATGTTTGTGCTGGTGGTGATTGTGAGCTCAGTTGTTCGTGACATCATCAGAGGCCAGTGCCAGGCATGTGTGTGCTGGTGGTGATTGTGAGGTCCTTGTGCCTTTAGGGCGTTAGAGGCCAGTGCCAGGCGTTTTTTGCTGGTGGTTATTGTGAGGTCATTGTGTCTGAGGGCGAGAGGCCAGTGGCAGGCATGTGTGTGCTGGTGGTGATTGTGAGCTCAGTTGTTCATGATGTTGCCACATGCCAGTGCCAGGCACTAGTCTACTGGTGGTGATTTTGAAGTCGTTGTGCCTGAGGGCATGAGAGGCCAGTGGCAGGCATGTGTGTGCTGGTGGTGATTGTGAGCTCAATTGTTCCTGATGTCATGAGAGGCCATTGCCAGGCATGTGTGTGCTGGGGGGGACTGTGAGGTCCTTGTGCATGACGGTATGAGGAGCCAGTGGCAGGCATGTGTGTGCTGGTGGTGATTTTGAGGTCAGTTGTGCGTGGAGGCATGAGAGGCCAGTGTCAGACTGCTGTGTTCTGGTTGTGATTGTGAGGTGCTTGTACCTGAGGGAGTTAAAAGCCAGTGGCAGGCATGTGTGTGCTGATGGTGATTGTGAGCTCAGTTGCTCGTGACGTCATCAGAGGCCAGTGGCAGGCATGTGTGTGCTGGTGGTGATTGTGAGGTCCTTGTGCCGTAGGGAGTTAAAAGCCAGTGGCAGGCACGTGTCTGCTGGTGGTGATTGTGAGCTCAGTTGTTCATGACGTCTTCAAAGGCCAGTGGCAGGCATGTGTGTGCTGGGGGGGACTGTGACGTCCTTGTGCATGACGGTATGAGGAGCCAGTGGCAGGCATGTGTGTGCTGGTGGTGATTTTGAGGTCATTTTTGCGTGGAGGCATGAGAGGCCAGTGTCAGACTGGTGTGTTCTGGTTGTCATTGTGAGGTGCTTGTACCTGAGGGAGTTAAAAGGCAGTGGCAGGCATGTGTGTGCTGGTGGTGATTGTGAGGTCGCTGTGCCTGAGGGAGTGAGAAGCCAGTGGCAGGCATGTGTGTGCTGGTGGTGATTGTGAGCTCAGTTGTTCGTGACATCATCAGAGGCCAGTGCCAGGCATGTGTGTGCTGGTGGTGATTGTGAGGTCCTTGTGCCTTAGGGCGTTAGAGGCCAGTGCCAGGCTTCTTTTGCTGGTGGTTATTGTGAGGTCATTGTGTCTGAGGGCGAGAGGCCAGTGGCAGACATGTGTGTGCTGGTGGTGATTGTGAGCTCAGGTGTTCGTGATGTTGCCACATGCCATGCCAGGCACTAGTCTACTGGTGGTGATTTTGAGGTCCTTGTGCCTGAGGACATGAGAGGTCAGTGGCAGGCATGTGTGTGCTGGTGGTGATTGTGAGCTCAATTGTTCCTGATGTAATCAGAGGCCGGTGCCAGGCATGTGTGTGCTGGGGGGGACTGTGAGGTCCTTGTGCATGACGGTATGAGGAGCCAGTGGCAGGCATGTGTGTGCTGGTGGTGATTTTGAGGTCAGTTGTGCGTGGAGGTATGAGAGGCCAGTGTCAGACTCGTGTGTTCTGGTTGTGATTGTGAGGTGCTTGTACCTGAGGGAGTTAAAAGGCAGTGGCAGGCATGTGTGTGCTGGTGGTGATTGTGAGGTCCCTGTGCCTGAGGGCGTGAGAAGCCAGTGGCAGGCATGTGTGTGCTGGCGGTGATTGTGAGCTCAGTTGCTCGTGACGTCATGAGAGGCCAGTGCCAGGCATGTGTGTGCTGGTGGTGATTGTGAGCTCAGTTGCTCGTTACGTCATCAGAGGCCAGTGCCAGGCATGTGTGTGCTGGTGGTGATGTGAGCTCAGTTGCTCGTGACGTCATCAGAGGCCAGTGGCAGGCATGTTTGTGCTGGTGGTGATTGTGAGCTCAGTTGTTCGTGACATCCTCAGAGGCCAGTGCCAGGCATGTGTGTGCTGGTGGTGATTGTGAGGTCCTTGTGCCTTTAGGGCGTTAGAGGCCAGTGCCAGGCGTTTTTTGCTGGTGGTTATTGTGAGGTCATTGTGTCTGAGGGCGAGAGGCCAGTGGCAGACATGTGTGTGCTGGTGGTGATTGTGAGCTCAGTTGTTCATGATGTTGCCACATGCCAGTGCCAGGCACTAGTCTACTGGTGGT
Source organism: Struthio camelus (assembly GCF_040807025.1). Taxonomy (NCBI): domain Eukaryota; kingdom Metazoa; phylum Chordata; class Aves; order Struthioniformes; family Struthionidae; genus Struthio; species Struthio camelus. The sequence goes on from NW_027182599.1 coordinate 65,988, forward strand.
GATTTTGAAGTCGTTGTGCCTGAGGGCATGAGAGGCCAGTGGCAGGCATGTGTGTGCTGGTGGTGATTGTGAGCTCAATTGTTCCTGATGTCATGAGAGGCCATTGCCAGGCATGTGTGTGCTGGGGGGGACTGTGAGGTCCTTGTGCATGACGGTATGAGGAGCCAGTGGCAGGCATGTGTGTGCTGGTGGTGATTTTGAGGTCAGTTGTGCGTGGAGGCATGAGAGGCCAGTGTCAGACTGCTGTGTTCTGGTTGTGATTGTGAGGTGCTTGTACCTGAGGGAGTTAAAAGGCAGTGGCAGGCATGTGTGTGCTGATGGTGATTGTGAGCTCAGTTGCTCGTGACGTCATCAGAGGCCAGTGGCAGGCATGTGTGTGCTGGTGGTGATTGTGAGCTCAGTTGCTCGTTACGTCTTCAGAGGCCAGTGCCAGGCATGTGTGTGCTGGTGGTGATTGTCAGGTCCTTGTGCCTTTAGGGCGTTAGAGGCCAGTGCCAGGCTTTTTTTGCTGGTGGTTATTGTGAGGTCATTGTGTCTGAGGGCGAGAGGCCAGTGGCAGGCATGTGTCTGCTGGTGGTGATTGTGAGCTCAGTTTTTCGTGATGTTGCCACATGCCAGTGCCAGGCACTAGTCTACTGGTGGTGATTTTGAGGTCCTTGTGCCTGAGGGCATGAGAGGCCAGTGGCAGGCATGTGTGTGCTGGTGGTGATTGTGAGCTCAATTGTTCCTGATGTCATCAGAGGCCGGTGCCAGGCATGTGTGTGCTGGTGGTGATTGTGAGCTCAGTTGCTCGTTACGTCATGAGAGGCCATTGCCAGGCATGTGTGTGCTGGGGGTGACTGTGAGGTACTTGTGCGTGATGGGTTGAGAGGCCAGTGCCAGGCATGTGTGTGCTGGTGGTGATTGTGAGGTCCTTGTGCCGTAGGGAGTTAAAAGCCAGTGGCAGGCACGTGTCTGCTGGTGGTGATTGTGAGCTCAGTTGTTCATGACGTCTTTAGAGGCCAGTGGCAGGCATGTGTGTGCTGGGGGGGACTGTGAGGTCCTTGTGCATGACGGTATGAGGAGCCAGTGGCAGGCATGTGTGTGCTGGTGGTGATTTTGAGGTCAGTTGTGTGTGGAGGTATGAGAGGCCAGTGTCAGACTCGTGTGTTCTGGTTGTGATTGTGAGGTGCTTGTACCTGAGGGAGTTAAAAGGCAGTGGCAGGCATGTGTGTGCTGGTGGTGATTGTGAGCTCAATTGTTCCTGATGTCATCAGAGGCCGGTGCCAGGCATTTGTGTGCTGGTGGTGATTGTGAGCTCAGTTGCTCGTTACGTCATGAGAGGCCATTGCCAGGCATGTGTGTGCTGGGGGTGACTGTGAGGTACTTGTGCGTGATGGGTTGAGAGGCCAGTGCCAGGCATGTGTGTGCTGGTGGTGATTGTGAGGTCCTTGTGCCGTAGGGAGTTAAAAGCCAGTGGCAGGCACGTGTCTGCTGGTGGTGATTGTGAGCTCAGTTGTTCATGACGTCTTTAGAGGCCAGTGGCAGGCATGTGTGTGCTGGGGGGGACTGTGAGGTCCTTGTGCATGACGGTATGAGGAGCCAGTGGCAGGCATGTGTGTGCTGGTGGTGACTGTGAGCTCAGTTGCTCGTGACGTCATGAGAGGCCAGTGGCAGGCATGTGTGTGCTGGTGGTGATTGTGAGCTCAGTTGTTCGTGACATCATCAGAGGCCAGTGCCAGGCATGTGTGTGCTGGTGGTGATTGTGAGCTCAGTTGCTCGTGACGTCATGAGAGGCCAGTGCCAGGCATGTGTGTGCTGGTGGTGATTGTGAGCTCAGTTGTTCGTGACATCATCCGAGGCCGGTGCCAGGCATGTGTGTGCTGGTGGTGACTGTGAGCTCAGTTGCTCGTTATGTCATGAGAGGCCATTGCCAGGCATGTGTGTGCTGGCGGTGATTGTGAGGTCCCTGTGCCTGAGGGCGTGAGAAGCCAGTGGCAGGCATGTGTGTGCTGGTGGTGATTGTGAGCTCAGTTGCTCGTGACGTCATCAGAGGCCAGTGGCAGGCATGTGTGTACTGGTGGTGATTGTGAGCTCAGTTGTTCGTGACCTCATGAGAGGCCAGTGGCAGGCATGTGTGTGCTGGTGGTGATTGTGAGGTCCTTGTGCCTTAGGGCGTTAGAGGCCAGTGCCAGGCTTTTTTTGCTGGTGGTTATTGTGAGGTCATTGTGTCTGAGGGCGAGAGGCCAGTGGCAGGCATGTGTGTGCTAGTGGTGATTGTGAGCTCAGTTGTTCGTAATGTTGTCACATGCCAGTGCCAGGCACTAGTCTAGTGGTGGTGATTTTGAGGTCCTTGTGCCTGAGGGCATGAGAGGTCAGTGGCAGGCATGTGTGTGCTGGTGGTGATTGTGAGATCAATTGTTCCTGATGTCATCAGAGGCCGGTGCCAGGCATGTGTATGCTGGGGGGACTGTGAGGACCTTGTGCGTGACGGTATGAGGAGCCAGTGGCAGGCATGTGTGTGCTGGTGGTGATTTTGAGGTCAGTTGTGCGTGGAGGTATGAGAGGCCAGTGTCAGGCTCGTGTGTTCTGGTTGTGATTGTGAGGTGCTTGTACCTGAGGGAGTTAAAAGGCAGTGGCAGGCATGTGTGTGCTGGTGGTGATTGTGAGGTCCCTGTGCCTGAGGGCGTGAGAAGCCAGTGGCAGGCATGTGTGTGCTGGTGGTGATTTTGAGGTCAGTTGCTCGTGACGTCATGAGAGGCCAGTGCCAGGCATGTGTGTGCTGATGGTGATTGTGAGCTCAGTTGTTCGTGACATCATCAGAGGCCAGTGGCAGGCATGTGTGTGCTGGTGGTGATTGTGAGCTCAGTTGCTCGTGACGTCATCAGAGTCCAGTGGCAGGCATGTTTGTGCTCGTGGTGATTGTGAGCTTAGTTGTTCGTGACATCATCAGAGGCCAGTGCCAGGCATGTGTGTGCTGGTGGTGATTGTGATGTCCTTGTGCCTTTAGGGCGTTAGAGGCCAGTGCCAGGCTTTTTTTGCTGGTGGTTATTGTGAGGTCATTGTGTCTGAGGGCGAGAGGCCAGTGGCAGGCATGTGTGTGCTGGTGGTGATTGTGAGCTCAGTTGTTCGTGATGTTGCCACATGCCAGTGCCAGGCACTAGTCTACTGGTGGTGACTTTGAGGTCCTTGTGCCTGAGGGCATGAGAGGCCAGTGGCAGGCATGTGTGTGCTGGTGGTGATTGTGAGCTCAATTGTTCCTGATGTTATCAGAGGCCGGTGCCAGCCATGTGTGTGCTGGTGGTGATTGTGAGTTCATTTGCTCGTTACGTCATGAGAGGCCATTGCCAGGCATGTGTGTGCTGGGAGTGATTGTGAGGTCCCTGTGCCTGAGGGCGTGAGAAGCCAGTGACAGGCATGTGTGTGCTGGTGGTGATTGTGAGCTCAGTTGCTCGTGACATCATCAGAGGCCAGTGTCAGACTCGAGTGTTCTGGTGGTGATTGTGAGCTCAGTTGTTCGTGACATCATCAGAGGCCAGTGCCAGGCATGTGTGTGCTGGTGGTGATTGTGAGGTCCTTGTGCCTTTAGGGCGTTAGAGGCCAGTGCCAGGCTTTTTTTGCTGGTGGTTATTGTGAGGTCATTGTGTCTGAGGGCGAGAGGCCAGTGGCAGGCATGTGTGTGCTGGTGGTGATTGTGAGCTCAGGTGTTCGTGATGTTGCCACATGCCATGCCAGGCACTAGTCTACTGGTGGTGATTTTGAGGTCCTTGTGCCTGAGGGCATGAGAGGCCAGTGGCAGGCATGTGTGTGCTGGTGGTGATTGTGAGCTCAATTGTTCCTGATGTCATCAGAGGCCGGTGCCAGGCATGTGTGTGCTGGTGGTGATTGTGAGCTCAGTTGCTCGTTACGTCATGAGAGGCCATTGCCAGGCATGTGTGTGCTGGGGGTGACTGTGAGGTACTTGTGCGTGATGGGTTGAGAGGCCAGTGCCAGGCATGTGTGTGCTGGTGGTGATTGTGAGGTCCTTGTGCCGTAGGGAGTTAAAAGCCATTGGCAGGCACGTGTCTGCTGGTGGTGATTGTGAGCTCAGTTGTTCATGACGTCTTTAGAGGCCAGTGGCAGGCATGTGTGTGCTGGGGGGGACTGTGAGGTCCTTGTGCATGACGGTATGAGGAGCCAGTGGCAGGCATGTGTGTGCTGGTGGTGCTTTTGAGGTCAGTTGTGCGTGGAGGCATGAGAGGCCAGTGTCAGACTTGTGTGTTCTGGTTGTGATTGTGAGGTGCTTGTACCTGAGGGAGTTAAAAGCCAGTGGCAGGCATGTGTGTGCTGGTGGTGATTGTGAGGTCCCTGTGCCTGAGGGCATGAGAAGCCAGTGGCAGGCATGTGTGTGCTGGTGGTGATTGTGAGCTCAGTTGCTCGTGACGTCATGAGAGGCCAGTGGCAGGCATGTGTGTGCTCGTGGTGATTGTGAGCTCAGTTGTTCGTGACATCATCAGAGGCCAGTGCCAGGCATGTGTGTGCTGGTGGTGATTGTGATGTCCTTGTGCCTTAGGGCGTTAGAGTCCAGTGCCAGGCTTTTTTTGCTGGTGGTTATTGTGAGGTCATTGTGTCTGAGGGCGAGAGGCCAGTGGCAGGCATGTGTGTGCTGGTGGTGATTGTGAGCTCAGTTGCTCGTGACATCATCAGAGGCCAGTGGCAGGCATGTGTGTGCTGGTGGTGATTTTGAGCTCAGTTGTTCATGACATCATCAGAGGCCAGTGCCAGGCATGTGTGTGCTGGTGGTGATTGTGAGGTCCTTGTGCCTTAGGGCGTTAGAGGCCAGTGCCAGGCTTCTTTTGTTGGTGGTTATTGTGAGGTCATTGTGTCTGAGGGCGAGAGGCCAGTGGCAGGCATGTGTGGGCTGGTGGTGATTGTGAGCTCAGTTGTTCGTGATGTTGCCACATGCCATGACAGGCACTAGCCTACTGGTGGTGATTTTGAGGTCCTTGTGCCTGAGGGCATGAGAGGTCAGTGGCAGGCATGTGTGTGCTGGTGGTGATTGTGAGCTCATTTGCTCGTGACGTCATCAGAGGCCAGTGCCAGGCATGTGTGTGCTGGCGGTGATTGTGAGGTCCCTGTGCCTGAGGGCGTGAGAAGCCAGTGGCAGGCATGTGTGTGCTGGTGGTGATTTTGAGGTCAGTTGTGCGTGGAGGTATGAGAGGCCAGTGTCAGACTCGTGTGTTCTGGTTGTGATTGTGAGGTGCTTGTACCTGAGGGAGTTAAAAGGCAGTGGCAGGCATGTGTGTGCTGGTGGTGACTGTGAGCTCAGTTGCTCGTGACGTCATGAGAGGCTAGTGGCAGGCATGTGTGTGCTGGTGGTGATTGTGAGCTCAGTTGCTCGTGACATCATCAGAGGCCAGTGGCAGGCATGTGTGTGCTGGTGGTGATTGTGAGCTCAGTTGCTCGTGACGTCATCAGAGGCCAGTGCCAGGCATGTGTGTGCTGGTGGTGATTGTGAGCTCAGTTGTTCGTGACATCATCAGAGGCCAGTGCCAGGCATGTGTGTGCTGGTGGTGATTGTGAGGTCCTTGTGCCTTTAGGGCGTTAGAGGCCAGTGCCAGGCTTTTTTTGCTGGTGGTTATTGTGAGGTCATTGTGTCTGAGGGCGAGAGGCCAGTGGCAGGCATGTGTGTGCTGGTGGTGATTGTGAGCTCAATTGTTCGTGACATCATCAGAGGCCGGTGCCAGGCATGTGTGTGCTGGTGGTGACTGTGAGCTCAGTTGCTCGTTATGTCATGAGAGGCCATTGCCAGGCATGTGTGTGCTGGCGGTGATTGTGAGGTCCCTGTGCCTGAGGGCGTGAGAAGCCAGTGGCAGGCATGTGTGTGCTGGTGGTGATTGTGAGCTCAGTTGCTCGTGACGTCATGAGAGGCCAGTGGCAGGCATGTGTGTGCTGGTGGTGATTGTGAGCTCAGTTGTTCGTGACATCATCAGAGGCCAGAGGCAGGCATGTGTGTGCTGGTGGTGATTGTGAGGTCCTTGTGCCTTTAGGGCGTTAGAGGCCAGTGCCAGGCTTTTTTTGCTGGTGGTTATTGTGAGGTCATTGTGTCTGAGGGCGAGAGGCCAGTGGCAGGCATGTGTGTGCTGGTGGTGATTGTGAGCTCAGTTGTTCGTGATGTTGCCACATGCCAGTGCCAGGCACTAGTCTACTGGTGGTGACTTTGAGGTCCTTGTGCCTGAGGGCATGAGAGGCCAGTGGCAGGCATGTGTGTGCTGGTGGTGATTGTGAGCTCAATTGTTCCTGATGTCATCAGAGGCCGGTGCCAGGCATGTGTGTGCTGGTGGTGATTGTGAGTTCATTTGCTCGTTACGTCATGAGAGGCCATTGCCAGGCATGTGTGTGCTGGGAGTGATTGTGAGGTCCCTGTGCCTGAGGGCGTGAGAAGCCAGTGACAGGCATGTGTGTGCTGGTGGTGATTGTGAGCTCAGTTGCTCGTGACATCATCAGAGGCCAGTGTCAGACTCGAGTGTTCTGGTGGTGATTGTGAGCTCAGTTGTTCGTGACATCATCAGAGGCCAGTGCCAGGCATGTGTGTGCTGGTGGTGATTGTGAGGTCCTTGTGCCTTTAGGGCGTTAGAGGCCAGTGCCAGGCTTTTTTTGCTGGTGGTTATTGTGAGGTCATTGTGTCTGAGGGCGAGAGGCCAGTGGCAGGCATGTGTGTGCTGGTGGTGATTGTGAGCTCAGGTGTTCGTGATGTTGCCACATGCCATGCCAGGCACTAGTCTACTGGTGGTGATTTTGAGGTCCTTGTGCCTGAGGGCATGAGAGGCCAGTGGCAGGCATGTGTGTGCTGGTGGTGATTGTGAGCTCAATTGTTCCTGATGTCATCAGAGGCCGGTGCCAGGCATGTGTGTGCTGGTGGTGATTGTGAGCTCAGTTGCTCGTTACGTCATGAGAAGCCATTGCCAGGCATGTGTGTGCTGGGGGTGACTGTGAGGTACTTGTGCGTGATGGGTTGAGAGGCCAGTGCCAGGCATGTGTCTGCTGGTGGTGATTGTGAGGTCCTTGTGCCGTAGGGAGTTAGAAGCCAGTGGCAGGCACGTGTCTGCTGGTGGTGATTGTGAGCTCAGTTGTTCATGACGTCTTTAGAGGCCAGTGGCAGGCATGTGTGTGCTGGGGGGGACTGTGAGGTCCTTGTGCATGACGGTATGAGGAGCCAGTGGCAGGCATGTGTGTGCTGGTGGTGCTTTTGAGGTCAGTTGTGCGTGGAGGCATGAGAGGCCAGTGTCAGACTTGTGTGTTCTGGTTGTGATTGTGAGGTGCTTGTACCTGAGGGAGTTAAAAGCCAGTGGCAGGCATGTGTGTGCTGGTGGTGATTGTGAGGTCCCTGTGCCTGAGGGCATGAGAAGCCAGTGGCAGGCATGTGTGTGCTGGTGGTGATTGTGAGCTCAGTTGCTCGTGACGTCATGAGAGGCCAGTGGCAGGCATGTGTGTGCTCGTGGTGATTGTGAGCTCAGTTGTTCGTGACATCATCAGAGGCCAGTGCCAGGCATGTGTGTGCTGGTGGTGATTGTGATGTCCTTGTGCCTTAGGGCGTTAGAGTCCAGTGCCAGGCTTTTTTTGCTGGTGGTTATTGTGAGGTCATTGTGTCTGAGGGCGAGAGGCCAGTGGCAGGCATGTGTGTGCTGGTGGTGATTGTGAGCTCAGTTGCTCGTGACATCATCAGAGGCCAGTGGCAGGCATGTGTGTGCTGGTGGTGATTTTGAGCTCAGTTGTTCATGACATCATCAGAGGCCAGTGCCAGGCATGTGTGTGCTGGTGGTGATTGTGAGGTCCTTGTGCCTTAGGGCGTTAGAGGCCAGTGCCAGGCTTCTTTTGTTGGTGGTTATTGTGAGGTCATTGTGTCTGAGGGCGAGAGGCCAGTGGCAGGCATGTGTGTGCTGGTGGTGATTGTGAGCTCAGTTGTTCGTGATGTTGCCACATGCCATGACAGGCACTAGCCTACTGGTGGTGACTGTGAGGTCCTTGTGCCTGAGGGCATGAGGGGTCAGTGGCAGGCATGTGTGTGCTGGTGGTGATTGTGAGCTCATTTGCTCGTGACGTCATCAGAGGCCAGTGCCAGGCATGTGTGTGCTGGCGGTGATTGTGAGGTCCCTGTGCCTGAGGGCGTGAGAAGCCAGTGGCAGGCATGTGTGTGCTGGTGGTGATTTTGAGGTCAGTTGTGCGTGGAGGTATGAGAGGCCAGTGTCAGACTCGTGTGTTCTGGTTGTGATTGTGAGGTGCTTGTACCTGAGGGAGTTAAAAGGCAGTGGCAGGCATGTGTGTGCTGGTGGTGACTGTGAGCTCAGTTGCTCGTGACGTCATGAGAGGCTAGTGGCAGGCATGTGTGTGCTGGTGGTGATTGTGAGCTCAGTTGCTCGTGACATCATCAGAGGCCAGTGGCAGGCATGTGTGTGCTGGTGGTGATTGTGAGCTCAGTTGCTCGTGACGTCATCAGAGGCCAGTGCCAGGCATGTGTGTGCTGGTGGTGATTGTGAGCTCAGTTGTTCGTGACATCATCAGAGGCCAGTGCCAGGCATGTGTGTGCTGGTGGTGATTGTGAGGTCCTTGTGCCTTTAGGGCGTTAGAGGCCAGTGCCAGGCTTTTTTTGCTGGTGGTTATTGTGAGGTCATTGTGTCTGAGGGCGAGAGGCCAGTGGCAGGCATGTGTGTGCTGGTGGTGATTGTGAGCTCAATTGTTCGTGACATCATCAGAGGCCGGTGCCAGGCATGTGTGTGCTGGTGGTGACTGTGAGCTCAGTTGCTCGTTATGTCATGAGAGGCCATTGCCAGGCATGTGTGTGCTGGCGGTGATTGTGAGGTCCCTGTGCCTGAGGGCGTGAGAAGCCAGTGGCAGGCATGTGTGTGCTGGTGGTGATTGTGAGCTCAGTTGCTCGTGACGTCATCAGAGGCCAGTGGCAGGCATGTGTGTGCTGGTGGTGATTGTGAGCTCAGTTGTTCGTGACATCATCAGAGGCCAGTGCCAGGCATGTGTGTGCTGGTGGTGATTGTGAGGTCCTTGTGCCTTAGGGCGTTAGAGGCCAGTGCCAGGCTTTTTTTGCTGGTGGTTATTGTGAGGTCATTGTGTCTGAGGGCGAGAGGCCAGTGGCAGGCATGTGTGTGCTGGTGGTGATTGTGAGCTCAGTTGTTCGTGATGTTGTCACATGCCATGCCAGGCACTAGTCTACTGGTGGTGATTTTGAGGTCCTTGTGCCTGAGGGCATGAGAGGTCAGTGGCAGGCATGTGTGTGCTCGTGGTGATTGTGAGATCAATTGTTCCTGATGTCATCAGAGGCCGGTGCCAGGCATGTGTATGCTGGTGGGACTGTGAGGTCCTTGTGCATGACGGTATGAGGAGCCAGTGGCAGGCATGTGTGTGCTGGTGGTGATTTTGAGGTCAGTTGTGCGTGGAGGCATGAGAGGCCAGTGTCAGACTGGTGTGTTCTGGTTGTGATTGTGAGGTGCTTGTACCTGAGGGAGTTAAAAGCCAGTGGCAGGCATGTGTGTGCTGGTGGTGATTGTGAGGTCGCTGTGCCTGAGGGCGTGAGAAGCCAGTGGCAGGCATGTGTGTGCTGGTGGTGATTGTGAGCTCAGTTGCTCGTGACGTCATCAGAGGCCGGTGCCAGGCATGTGTGTGCTGGTGGTGATTGTGAGCTCAGTTGCTCGTTACGTCATGAGAGGCCATTGCCAGGCATGTGTGTGCTGGGGGTGACTGTGAGGTCCCTGTGCCTGAGGGCGTGAGAAGCCAGTGGCAGGCATGTGTGTGCTGGTGGTGATTGTGAGCTCAGTTGCTCGTGACGTCATGAGAGGCCAGTGGCAGGCATGTGTGTGCTGGTGGTGATTGTGAGCTCAGTTGTTCGTGACATCATCAGAGGCCAGAGGCAGGCATGTGTGTGCTGGTGGTGATTGTGAGGTCCTTGTGCCTTTAGGGCGTTAGAGGCCAGTGCCAGGCTTTTTTTGCTGGTGGTTATTGTGAGGTCATTGTGTCTGAGGGCGAGAGGCCAGTGGCAGGCATGTGTGTGCTGGTGGTGATTGTGAGCTCAGTTGTTCGTGATGTTGCCACATGCCAGTGCCAGGCACTAGTCTACTGGTGGTGACTTTGAGGTCCTTGTGCCTGAGGGCATGAGAGGCCAGTGGCAGGCATGTGTGTGCTGGTGGTGATTGTGAGCTCAATTGTTCCTGATGTCATCAGAGGCCGGTGCCAGGCATGTGTGTGCTGGTGGTGATTGTGAGTTCATTTGCTCGTTACGTCATGAGAGGCCATTGCCAGGCATGTGTGTGCTGGGAGTGATTGTGAGGTCCCTGTGCCTGAGGGCGTGAGAAGCCAGTGACAGGCATGTGTGTGCTGGTGGTGATTGTGAGCTCAGTTGCTCGTGACATCATCAGAGGCCAGTGTCAGACTCGAGTGTTCTGGTGGTGATTGTGAGCTCAGTTGTTCGTGACATCATCAGAGGCCAGTGCCAGGCATGTGTGTGCTGGTGGTGATTGTGAGGTCCTTGTGCCTTTAGGGCGTTAGAGGCCAGTGCCAGGCTTTTTTTGCTGGTGGTTATTGTGAGGTCATTGTGTCTGAGGGCGAGAGGCCAGTGGCAGGCATGTGTGTGCTGGTGGTGATTGTGAGCTCAGGTGTTCGTGATGTTGCCACATGCCATGCCAGGCACTAGTCTACTGGTGGTGATTTTGAGGTCCTTGTGCCTGAGGGCATGAGAGGCCAGTGGCAGGCATGTGTGTGCTGGTGGTGATTGTGAGCTCAATTGTTCCTGATGTCATCAGAGGCCGGTGCCAGGCATGTGTGTGCTGGTGGTGATTGTGAGCTCAGTTGCTCGTTACGTCATGAGAAGCCATTGCCAGGCATGTGTGTGCTGGGGGTGACTGTGAGGTACTTGTGCGTGATGGGTTGAGAGGCCAGTGCCAGGCATGTGTCTGCTGGTGGTGATTGTGAGGTCCTTGTGCCGTAGGGAGTTAGAAGCCAGTGGCAGGCACGTGTCTGCTGGTGGTGATTGTGAGCTCAGTTGTTCATGACGTCTTTAGAGGCCAGTGGCAGGCATGTGTGTGCTGGGGGGGACTGTGAGGTCCTTGTGCATGACGGTATGAGGAGCCAGTGGCAGGCATGTGTGTGCTGGTGGTGCTTTTGAGGTCAGTTGTGCGTGGAGGCATGAGAGGCCAGTGTCAGACTTGTGTGTTCTGGTTGTGATTGTGAGGTGCTTGTACCTGAGGGAGTTAAAAGCCAGTGGCAGGCATGTGTGTGCTGGTGGTGATTGTGAGGTCCCTGTGCCTGAGGGCATGAGAAGCCAGTGGCAGGCATGTGTGTGCTGGTGGTGATTGTGAGCTCAGTTGCTCGTGACGTCATGAGAGGCCAGTGGCAGGCATGTGTGTGCTCGTGGTGATTGTGAGCTCAGTTGTTCGTGACATCATCAGAGGCCAGTGCCAGGCATGTGTGTGCTGGTGGTGATTGTGATGTCCTTGTGCCTTAGGGCGTTAGAGTCCAGTGCCAGGCTTTTTTTGCTGGTGGTTATTGTGAGGTCATTGTGTCTGAGGGCGAGAGGCCAGTGGCAGGCATGTGTGTGCTGGTGGTGATTGTGAGCTCAGTTGCTCGTGACATCATCAGAGGCCAGTGGCAGGCATGTGTGTGCTGGTGGTGATTTTGAGCTCAGTTGTTCATGACATCATCAGAGGCCAGTGCCAGGCATGTGTGTGCTGGTGGTGATTGTGAGGTCCTTGTGCCTTAGGGCGTTAGAGGCCAGTGCCAGGCTTCTTTTGTTGGTGGTTATTGTGAGGTCATTGTGTCTGAGGGCGAGAGGCCAGTGGCAGGCATGTGTGTGCTGGTGGTGATTGTGAGCTCAGTTGTTCGTGATGTTGCCACATGCCATGACAGGCACTAGCCTACTGGTGGTGACTGTGAGGTCCTTGTGCCTGAGGGCATGAGGGGTCAGTGGCAGGCATGTGTGTGCTGGTGGTGATTGTGAGCTCATTTGCTCGTGACGTCATCAGAGGCCAGTGCCAGGCATGTGTGTGCTGGCGGTGATTGTGAGGTCCCTGTGCCTGAGGGCGTGAGAAGCCAGTGGCAGGCATGTGTGTGCTGGTGGTGATTTTGAGGTCAGTTGTGCGTGGAGGTATGAGAGGCCAGTGTCAGACTCGTGTGTTCTGGTTGTGATTGTGAGGTGCTTGTACCTGAGGGAGTTAAAAGGCAGTGGCAGGCATGTGTGTGCTGGTGGTGACTGTGAGCTCAGTTGCTCGTGACGTCATGAGAGGCTAGTGGCAGGCATGTGTGTGCTGGTGGTGATTGTGAGCTCAGTTGCTCGTGACATCATCAGAGGCCAGTGGCAGGCATGTGTGTGCTGGTGGTGATTGTGAGCTCAGTTGCTCGTGACGTCATCAGAGGCCAGTGCCAGGCATGTGTGTGCTGGTGGTGATTGTGAGCTCAGTTGTTCGTGACATCATCAGAGGCCAGTGCCAGGCATGTGTGTGCTGGTGGTGATTGTGAGGTCCTTGTGCCTTTAGGGCGTTAGAGGCCAGTGCCAGGCTTTTTTTGCTGGTGGTTATTGTGAGGTCATTGTGTCTGAGGGCGAGAGGCCAGTGGCAGGCATGTGTGTGCTGGTGGTGATTGTGAGCTCAATTGTTCGTGACATCATCAGAGGCCGGTGCCAGGCATGTGTGTGCTGGTGGTGACTGTGAGCTCAGTTGCTCGTTATGTCATGAGAGGCCATTGCCAGGCATGTGTGTGCTGGCGGTGATTGTGAGGTCCCTGTGCCTGAGGGCGTGAGAAGCCAGTGGCAGGCATGTGTGTGCTGGTGGTGATTGTGAGCTCAGTTGCTCGTGACGTCATCAGAGGCCAGTGGCAGGCATGTGTGTGCTGGTGGTGATTGTGAGCTCAGTTGTTCGTGACATCATCAGAGGCCAGTGCCAGGCATGTGTGTGCTGGTGGTGATTGTGAGGTCCTTGTGCCTTAGGGCGTTAGAGGCCAGTGCCAGGCTTTTTTTGCTGGTGGTTATTGTGAGGTCATTGTGTCTGAGGGCGAGAGGCCAGTGGCAGGCATGTGTGTGCTGGTGGTGATTGTGAGCTCAGTTGTTCGTGATGTTGTCACATGCCATGCCAGGCACTAGTCTACTGGTGGTGATTTTGAGGTCCTTGTGCCTGAGGGCATGAGAGGTCAGTGGCAGGCATGTGTGTGCTCGTGGTGATTGTGAGATCAATTGTTCCTGATGTCATCAGAGGCCGGTGCCAGGCATGTGTATGCTGGTGGGACTGTGAGGTCCTTGTGCATGACGGTATGAGGAGCCAGTGGCAGGCATGTGTGTGCTGGTGGTGATTTTGAGGTCAGTTGTGCGTGGAGGCATGAGAGGCCAGTGTCAGACTGGTGTGTTCTGGTTGTGATTGTGAGGTGCTTGTACCTGAGGGAGTTAAAAGCCAGTGGCAGGCATGTGTGTGCTGGTGGTGATTGTGAGGTCCCTGTGCCTGAGGGCGTGAGAAGCCAGTGGCAGGCATGTGTGTGCTGGTGGTGATTGTGAGCTCAGTTGCTCGTGACGTCATCAGAGGCCGGTGCCAGGCATGTGTGTGCTGGTGGTGATTGTGAGCTCAGTTGCTCGTTACGTCATGAGAGGCCATTGCCAGGCATGTGTGTGCTGGGGGTGACTGTGAGGTACTTGTGCGTGATGGGTTGAGAGGCCAGTGCCAGGCATGTGTGTGCTGGTGGTGATTGTGAGGTCCTTGTGCCGTAGGGAGTTAAAAGCCAGTGGCAGGCACGTGTCTGCTGGTGGTGATTGTGAGCTCAGTTGTTCATGACGTCTTTAGAGGCCAGTGGCAGGCATGTGTGTGCTGGGGGGGACTGTGAGGTCCTTGTGCATGACGGTATGAGGAGCCAGTGGCAGGCATGTGTGTGCTGGTGGTGATTGTGAGGTCCCTGTGCCTGAGGGCATGAGAAGCCAGTGGCAGGCATGTGTGTGCTGGTGGTGATTGTGAGCTCAGTTGCTCGTGACATCATCAGAGGCCAGTGCCAGGCATGTGTGTGCTGGTGGTGATTGTGATGTCCTTGTGCCTTAGGGCGTTAGAGTCCAGTGCCAGGCTTTTTTTGCTGGTGGTTATTGTGAGGTCATTGTGTCTGAGGGCGAGAGGCCAGTGGCAGGCATGTGTGTGCTGGTGGTGATTGTGAGCTCAGTTGCTCGTGACATCATCAGAGGCCAGTGGCAGGCATGTGTGTGCTGGTGGTGATTTTGAGCTCAGTTGTTCATGACATCATCAGAGGCAAGTGCCAGGCATGTGTGTGCTGATGGTGATTGTGAGGTCCTTGTGCCTTAGGGCGTTAGAGGCCAGTGCCAGGCTTCTTTTGTTGGTGGTTATTGTGAGGTCATTTTGTCTGAGGGCGAGAGGCCAGTGGCAGGCATGTGTGGGCTGGTGGTGATTGTGAGCTCAGTTGTTCGTGATGTTGCCACATGCCATGACAGGCACTAGCCTACTGGTGGTGATTTTGAGGTCCTTGTGCCTGAGGGCATGAGAGGCCAGTGGCAGGCATGTGTGTGCTGGTGGTGATTGTGAGCTCATTTGCTCGTGACGTCATCAGAGGCCAGTGCCAGGCATGTGTGTGCTGGCGGTGATTGTGAGGTCCCTGTGCCTGAGGGCGTGAGAAGCCAGTGGCAGGCATGTGTGTGCTGGTGGTGATTTTGAGGTCAGTTGTGCGTGGAGGTATGAGAGGCCAGTGTCAGACTCGTGTGTTCTGGTTGTGATTGTGAGGTGCTTGTACCTGAGGGAGTTAAAAGGCAGTGGCAGGCATGTGTGTGCTGGTGGTGACTGTGAGCTCAGTTGCTCGTGACGTCATGAGAGGCTAGTGGCAGGCATGTGTGTGCTGGTGGTGATTGTGAGCTCAGTTGCTCGTGACATCATCAGAGGCCAGTGGCAGGCATGTGTGTGCTGGTGGTGATTGTGAGCTCAGTTGCTCGTGACGTCATGAGAGGCCAGTGCCAGGCATGTGTGTGCTGGTGGTGATTGTGAGCTCAGTTGTTCGTGACATCATCAGAGGCCAGTGCCAGGCATGTGTGTGCTGGTGGTGATTGTGAGGTCCTTGTGCCTTTAGGGCGTTAGAGGCCAGTGCCAGGCTTTTTTTGCTGGTGGTTATTGTGAGGTCATTGTGTCTGAGGGCGAGAGGCCAGTGGCAGGCATGTGTGTGCTGGTGGTGATTGTGAGCTCAATTGTTCGTGACATCATCAGAGGCCGGTGCCAGGCATGTGTGTGCTGGTGGTGACTGTGAGCTCAGTTGCTCGTTATGTCATGAGAGGCCATTGCCAGGCATGTGTGTGCTGGCGGTGATTGTGAGGTCCCTGTGCCTGAGGGCGTGAGAAGCCAGTGGCAGGCATGTGTGTGCTGGTGGTGATTGTGAGCTCAGTTGCTCGTGACGTCATCAGAGGCCAGTGGCAGGCATGTGTGTGCTGGTGGTGATTGTGAGCTCAGTTGTTCGTGACATCATCAGAGGCCAGAGGCAGGCATGTGTGTGCTGGTGGTGATTGTGAGGTCCTTGTGCCTTTAGGGCGTTAAAGGCCAGTGCCAGGCTTTTTTTGCTGGTGGTTATTGTGAGGTCATTGTGTCTGAGGGCGAGAGGCCAGTGGCAGGCATGTGTGTGCTGGTGGTGATTGTGAGCTCAGTTGTTCGTGATGTTGCCACATGCCAGTGCCAGGCACTAGTCTACTGGTGGTGACTTTGAGGTCCTTGTGCCTGAGGGCATGAGAGGCCAGTGGCAGGCATGTGTGTGCTGGTGGTGATTGTGAGCTCAATTGTTCCTGATGTTATCAGAGGCCGGTGCCAGCCATGTGTGTGCTGGTGGTGATTGTGAGTTCATTTGCTCGTTACGTCATGAGAGGCCATTGCCAGGCATGTGTGTGCTGGGAGTGATTGTGAGGTCCCTGTGCCTGAGGGCGTGAGAAGCCAGTGACAGGCATGTGTGTGCTGGTGGTGATTGTGAGCTCAGTTGGTCGTGACATCATCAGAGGCCAGTGTCAGACTCGAGTGTTCTGGTGGTGATTGTGAGCTCAGTTGTTCGTGACATCATCAGAGGCCAGTGCCAGGCATGTGTGTGCTGGTGGTGATTGTGAGGTCCTTGTGCCTTTAGGGCGTTAGAGGCCAGTGCCAGGCTTTTTTTGCTGGTGGTTATTGTGAGGTCATTGTGTCTGAGGGCGAGAGGCCAGTGGCAGGCATGTGTGTGCTGGTGGTGATTGTGAGCTCAGGTGTTCGTGATGTTGCCACATGCCATGCCAGGCACTAGTCTACTGGTGGTGATTTTGAGGTCCTTGTGCCTGAGGGCATGAGAGGCCAGTGGCAGGCATGTGTGTGCTGGTGGTGATTGTGAGCTCAATTGTTCCTGATGTCATCAGAGGCCGGTGCCAGGCATGTGTGTGCTGGTGGTGATTGTGAGCTCAGTTGCTCGTTACGTCATGAGAGGCCATTGCCAGGCATGTGTGTGCTGGGGGTGACTGTGAGGTACTTGTGCGTGATGGGTTGAGAGGCCAGTGCCAGGCATGTGTCTGCTGGTGGTGATTGTGAGGTCCTTGTGCCGTAGGGAGTTAAAAGCCAGTGGCAGGCACGTGTCTGCTGGTGGTGATTGTGATCTCAGTTGTTCATGACGTCTTTAGAGGCCAGTGGCAGGCATGTGTGTGCTGGGGGGGACTGTGAGGTCCTTGTGCATGACGGTATGAGGAGCCAGTGGCAGGCATGTGTGTGCTGGTGGTGCTTTTGAGGTCAGTTGTGCGTGGAGGCATGAGAGGCCAGTGTCAGACTTGTGTGTTCTGGTTGTGATTGTGAGGTGCTTGTACCTGAGGGAGTTAAAAGCCAGTGGCAGGCATGTGTGTGCTGGTGGTGATTGTGAGGTCCCTGTGCCTGAGGGCATGAGAGGTCAGTGGCAGGCATGTGTGTGCTGGTGGTGATTGTGAGCTCAGTTGCTCGTGACGTCATGAGAGGCCAGTGGCAGGCATGTGTGTGCTCGTGGTGATTGTGAGCTCAGTTGTTCGTGACATCATCAGAGGCCAGTGCCAGGCATGTGTGTGCTGGTGGTGATTGTGATGTCCTTGTGCCTTAGGGCGTTAGAGTCCAGTGCCAGGCTTTTTTTGCTGGTGGTTATTGTGAGGTCATTGTGTCTGAGGGCGAGAGGCCAGTGGCAGGCATGTGTGTGCTGGTGGTGATTGTGAGCTCAGTTGCTCGTGACATCATCAGAGGCCAGTGGCATGCATGTGTGTGCTGGTGGTGATTTTGAGCTCAGTTGTTCATGACATCATCAGAGGCCAGTGCCAGGCATGTGTGTGCTGGTGGTGATTGTGAGGTCCTTGTGCCTTAGGGCGTTAGAGGCCAGTGCCAGGCTTCTTTTGTTGGTGGTTATTGTGAGGTCATTGTGTCTGAGGGCGAGAGGCCAGTGGCAGGCATGTGTGTGCTGGTGGTGATTGTGAGCTCAGTTGTTCGTGATGTTGCCACATGCCATGACAGGCACTAGCCTACTGGTGGTGATTTTGAGGTCCTTGTGCCTGAGGGCATGAGAGGTCAGTGGCAGGCATGTGTGTGCTGGTGGTGATTGTGAGCTCATTTGCTCGTGACGTCATCAGAGGCCAGTGCCAGGCATGTGTGTGCTGGCGGTGATTGTGAGGTCCCTGTGCCTGAGGGCGTGAGAAGCCAGTGGCAGGCATGTGTGTGCTGGTGGTGATTTTGAGGTCAGTTGTGCGTGGAGGTATGAGAGGCCAGTGTCAGACTCGTGTGTTCTGGTTGTGATTGTGAGGTGCTTGTACCTGAGGGAGTTAAAAGGCAGTGGCAGGCATGTGTGTGCTGGTGGTGACTGTGAGCTCAGTTGCTCGTGACGTCATGAGAGGCTAGTGGCAGGCATGTGTGTGCTGGTGGTGATTGTGAGCTCAGTTGCTCGTGACATCATCAGAGGCCAGTGGCAGGCATGTGTGTGCTGGTGGTGATTGTGAGCTCAGTTGCTCGTGACGTCATCAGAGGCCAGTGCCAGGCATGTGTGTGCTGGTGGTGATTGTGAGCTCAGTTGTTCGTGACATCATCAGAGGCCAGTGCCAGGCATGTGTGTGCTGGTGGTGATTGTGAGGTCCTTGTGCCTTTAGGGCGTTAGAGGCCAGTGCCAGGCTTTTTTTGCTGGTGGTTATTGTGAGGTCATTGTGTCTGAGGGCGAGAGGCCAGTGGCAGGCATGTGTGTGCTGGTGGTGATTGTGAGCTCAGTTGTTCGTGATGTTGTCACATGCCATGCCAGGCACTAGTCTACTGGTGGTGATTTTGAGGTCCTTGTGCCTGAGGGCATGAGAGGTCAGTGGCAGGCATGTGTGTGCTCGTGGTGATTGTGAGATCAATTGTTCCTGATGTCATCAGAGGCCGGTGCCAGGCATGTGTATGCTGGTGGGACTGTGAGGTCCTTGTGCATGACGGTATGAGGAGCCAGTGGCAGGCATGTGTGTGCTGGTGGTGATTTTGAGGTCAGTTGTGCGTGGAGGCATGAGAGGCCAGTGTCAGACTCGTGTGTTCTGGTTGTGATTGTGAGGTGCTTGTACCTGAGGGAGTTAAAAGCCAGTGGCAGGCATGTGTGTGCTGGTGGTGATTGTGAGGTCGCTGTGCCTGAGGGCGTGAGAAGCCAGTGGCAGGCATGTGTGTGCTGGTGGTGATTGTGAGCTCAGTTGCTCGTGACGTCATGAGAGGCCAGTGGCAGGCATGTGTGTGCTGGTGGTGATTGTGAGCTCAGTTGTTCGTGACATCATCAGAGGCCAGTGCCAGGCATGTGTGTGCTGGTGGTGATTGTGAGGTCCTTGTGCCTTTAGGGCCTTAGAGGCCAGTGCCAGGCTTTTTTTGCTGGTGGTTATTGTGAGGTCATTGTGTCTGAGGGCGAGAGGCCAGTGGCAGGCATGTGTGTGCTGGTGGTGATTGTGAGCTCAGGTGTTCGTGATGTTGCCACATGCCATGCCAGGCACTAGTCTACTGGTGGTGATTTTGAGGTCCTTGTGCCTGAGGGCATGAGAGGCCAGTGGCAGGCATGTGTGTGCTGGTGGTGATTGTGAGCTCAATTGTTCCTGATGTCATCAGAGGCCGGTGCCAGGCATGTGTGTGCTGGTGGTGATTGTGAGCTCAATTGTTCGTGACATCATCAGAGGCCGGTGCCAGGCATGTGTGTGCTGGTGGTGACTGTGAGCTCAGTTGCTCGTTATGTCATGAGAGGCCATTGCCAGGCATGTGTGTGCTGGCGGTGATTGTGAGGTCCCTGTGCCTGAGGGCGTGAGAAGCCAGTGGCAGGCATGTGTGTGCTGGTGGTGATTGTGAGCTCAGTTGCTCGTGACGTCATCAGAGGCCAGTGGCAGGCATGTGTGTGCTGGTGGTGATTGTGAGCTCAGTTGTTCGTGACATCATCAGAGGCCAGAGGCAGGCATGTGTGTGCTGGTGGTGATTGTGAGGTCCTTGTGCCTTTAGGGCGTTAAAGGCCAGTGCCAGGCTTTTTTTGCTGGTGGTTATTGTGAGGTCATTGTGTCTGAGGGCGAGAGGCCAGTGGCAGGCATGTGTGTGCTGGTGGTGATTGTGAGCTCAGTTGTTCGTGATGTTGTCACATGCCATGCCAGGCACTAGTCTACTGGTGGTGATTTTGAGGTCCTTGTGCCTGAGGGCATGAGAGGCCAGTGGCAGGCATGTGTGTGCTGGTGGTGATTGTGAGCTCAATTGTTCCTGATGTCATCAGAGGCCGGTGCCAGGCATGT
Organism: Struthio camelus; assembly: GCF_040807025.1. Lineage (NCBI taxonomy): Eukaryota > Metazoa > Chordata > Aves > Struthioniformes > Struthionidae > Struthio > Struthio camelus. Next base: position 85,696 of record NW_027182599.1, read on the forward strand.
GTGTGCTGGGGGGACTGTGAGGTCCTTGTGCGTGACGGTATGAGGAGCCAGTGGCAGGCATGTGTGTGCTGGTGGTGATTTTGAGGTCAGTTGTGCGTGGAGGCATGAGAGGCCAGTGTCAGACTGGTGTGTTCTGGTTGTGATTGTGAGGTGCTTGTACCTGAGGGAGTTAAAAGCCAGTGGCAGGCATGTGTGTGCTGGTGGTGATTGTGAGCTCAGTTGCTCGTGACGTCATCAGAGGCCAGTGGCAGGCATGTGTGTGCCTGTGGTGATTGTGAGCTCAGTTGCTCGTGACGTCATCAGAGGCCAGTGCCAGGCATGTGTGTGCTGGTGGTGATTGTGAGGTCCTTGTGCCTTAGGGCGTTAGAGGCCAGTGCCAGGCTTCTTTTGCTGGTGGTTATTGTGAGGTCATTGTGTCTGAGGGCGAGAGGCCAGTGGCAGGCATGTGTGTGCTGGTGGTGATTGTGAGCTCAGTTGTTCGTGATGTTGCCACATGCCATGCCAGGCACTAGTCTACTGGTGGTGATTTTGAGGTGCTTGTGCCTGAGGGCATGAGAGGCCAGTGGCAGGCATGTGTGTGCTGGTGGTGATTGTGAGCTCAATTGTTCGTGACATCATCAGAGGCCGGTGCCAGGCATGTGTGTGCTGGTGGTGATTGTGAGCTCAGTTGCTCGTTACGTCATGAGAGGCCATTGCCAGGCATGTGTGTGCTGGGGGTGACTGTGAGGTACTTGTGCGTGACGGGTTGAGAGGCCAGTGCCAGGCATGTGTCTGCTGGTGGTGATTGTGAGGTCCTTGTGCCGTAGGGAGTTAAAAGCCATTGGCAGGCACGTGTCTGCTGGTGGTGATTGTGAGCTCAGTTGTTCATGACGTCTTCAAAGGCCAGTGGCAGGCATGTGTGTGCTGGGGGGGACTGTGAGGTCCTTGTGCATGACGGTATGAGGAGCCAGTGGCAGGCATGTGTGTGCTGGTGGTGATTTTGAGGTCAGTTGTGCGTGGAGGCATGAGAGGCCAGTGTCAGACTGGTGTGTTCTGGTTGTGATTGTGAGGTGCTTGTACCTGAGGGAGTTAAAAGGCAGTGGCAGGCATGTGTGTGCTGGTGGTGATTGTGAGCTCAGTTGCTCGTTACGTCATGAGAGGCCATTGCCAGGCATGTGTGTACTAGGGGTGACTGTGAGGTACTTGTGCGTAATGGGTTGAGAGGCCAGTGCCAGGCATGTGTGTGCTGGTGGTGATTGTGAGGTCCTTGTGCCGTAGGGAGTTAAAAGCCATTGGCAGGCACGTGTCTGCTGGTGGTGATTGTGAGCTCAGTTGTTCATGACGTCTTTAGAGGCCAGTGCCAGGCATGTGTGTGCTGGGGGGGACTGTGAGGTCCTTGTGCATGACGGTATGAGGAGCCAGTGGCAGGTATGTGTGTGCTGGTGGTGATTTTGAGGTCAGTTGTGCGTGGAGGCATGAGAGGCCAGCGTCAGACTTGTGTGTTCTGGTTGTGATTGTGAGGTGCTTGTACCTGAGGGAGTTAAAAGCCAGTGGCAGGCATGTGTGTGCTGGTGGTGATTGTGAGGTCGCTGTGCCTGAGGGCGTGAGAAGCCAGTGGCAGGCATGTGTGTGCTGGTGGTGATTGTGAGCTCAGTTGCTCGTGACGTCATGAGAGGCCAGTGCCAGGCATGTGTGTGCTGGTGGTGATTGTGAGGTCCTTGTGCCTTAGGGCGTTAGAGGCCAGTGCCAGGCTTTTTTTGCTGGTGGTTATTGTGAGGTCATTGTGTCTGAGGGCGAGAGGCCAGTGGCAGACATGTGTGTGCTGGTGGTGATTGTGAGCTCAGTTGCTCGTGACGTCATCAGAGGCCAGTGGCAGGCATGTGTGTGCTGGTGGTGATTGTGAGCTCAGTTGTTCGTGACATCATCAGAGGCCAGTGCCAGGCATGTGTGTGCTGGTGGTGATTGTGAGCTCAATTGTTCCTGATGTCATCAGAGGCCAGTAGCAGGCATGTGTGTGCTGAGGGTGACTGTGAGGTCCTTGTGCATGACGGTATGAGAAGCCAGTGGCAGGCATGTGTGTGCTGGTGGTGATTTTGAGGTCAGTTGTGCGTGGAGGCATGAGAGGCCAGTGTCAGACTGGTGTGTTCTGGGTTTGATTGTGAGGTGCTTGTACCAGAGGGAGTTAAAAGGCAGTGGCAGGCATGTGTGTGCTGGTGGTGATTGTGAGGTCCCTGTGCCTGAGAGCGTGAGAAGCCAGTGGCAGGCATGTGTGTGCTGGTGGTGATTGTGAGCTCAGTTGCTCGTGACGTCATGAGAGGCCAGTGGCAGGCATGTGTGTGCTGGTGGTGATTGTGAGCTCAGTTGTTCGTGACATCATCAGAGGCCAGTGCCAGGCATGTGTGTGCTGGTGGTGATTGTGAGGTCCTTGTGCCTTAGGGCGTTAGAGGCCAGTGCCAGGCTTCTTTTGCTGGTGGTGATTGTGAGGTCACTGTGTCTGAGGGCGAGAGGCCAGTGGCAGGCATGTGTGTGCTGGTGGTGATTGTGAGCTCAGTTGTTCGTGATGTTGTCACATGCCATGCCAGGCACTAGTCTACTGGTGGTGATTTTGAGGTCCTTGTGCCTGAGGGCATGAGAGGCCAGTGGCAGGCATGTGTGTGCTGGTGGTGATTGTGAGCTCAATTGTTCCTGATGTCATCAGAGGCCGGTGCCAGGCATGTGTGTGCTGGGGGGACTGTGAGGTCCTTGTGCGTGACGGTATGAGGAGCCAGTGGCAGGCATTTGTGTGCTGGTGGTGATTTTGAGGTCAGTTGTGCGTGGAGGCATGAGAGGCCAGTGTCAGACTGGTGTGTTCTGGTTGTGATTGTGAGGTGCTTGTACCTGAGGGAGTTAAAAGCCAGTGGCAGGCATGTGTGTGCTGGTGGTGATTGTGAGCTCAGTTGCTCGTGACGTCATCAGAGGCCAGTGGCAGGCATGTGTGTGCCTGTGGTGATTGTGAGCTCAGTTGCTCGTGACGTCATCAGAGGCCAGTGCCAGGCATGTGTGTGCTGGTGGTGATTGTGAGGTCCTTGTGCCTTAGGGCGTTAGAGGCCAGTGCCAGGCTTTTTTTGCTGGTGGTTATTGTGAGGTCATTGTGTCTGAGGGCGAGAGGCCAGTGCCAGGCATGTGTGTGCTCGTGGTGATTGTGAGCTCAGTTGTTCGTGATGTTGCCACATGCCATGCCAGGCACTAGTCTACTGGTGGTGATTTTGAGGTCCTTGTGCCTGAGGGCATGAGAGGCCAGTGGCAGGCATGTGTGTGCTGGTGGTGATTGTGAGCTCAATTGTTCGTGACATCATCAGAGGCCGGTGCCAGGCATGTGTGTGCTGGTGGTGATTGTGAGCTCAGTTGCTCGTTACGTCATGAGAGGCCATTGCCAGGCATGTGTGTGCTGGTGGTGACTGTGAGGTACTTGTGCGTGACGGGTTGAGAGGCCAGTGCCAGGCATGTGTGTGCTGGTGGTGATTGTGAGGTCCTTGTGCCGTAGGGAGTTAAAAGCCATTGGCAGGCACGTGTCTGCTGGTGGTGATTGTGAGCTCAGTTGTTCATGACGTCTTCAAAGGCCAGTGGCAGGCATGTGTGTGCTGGGGGGGACTGTGAGGTCCTTGTGCATGACGGTATGAGGAGCCAGTGGCAGGCATGTGTGTGCTGGTGGTGATTTTGAGGTCAGTTGTGCGTGGAGGCATGAGAGGCCAGTGGCAGGCATGTGTGTGCTGGTGGTGATTGTGAGCTCAGTTGCTCGTGACGTCATGAGAGGCCAGTGGCAGGCATGTGTGTGCTGGTGGTGATTGTGAGCTCAGTTGTTCGTGACGTCATCAGAGGCCAGTGGCAGGCATGTGTGTGCTGGTGGTGATTGTGAGGTCCTTGTGCCTTATGGCGTTAGAGGCCAGTGCCAGGCTTTTTTTGCTGGTGGTCATTGTGAGGTCATTGTGTCTGAGGGTGAGAGGCCAGTGGCAGGCATGTGTGTGCTGGTGGTGATTGTGAGCTCAGTTGCTCGTGACGTCATCAGAGGCCAGTGGCAGGCATGTGTGTGCTGGTGGTGATTGTGAGCTCAGTTGCTCGTTACGTCATGAGAGGCCATTGCCAGGCATGTGTGTGCTGGTGGTGACTGTGAGGTACTTGTGCGTGACGGGTTGAGAGGCCAGTGCCAGGCATGTGTCTGCTGGTGGTGATTGTGAGGTCCTTGTGCCGTAGGGAGTTAAAAGCCATTGGCAGGCACGTGTCTGCTGGTGGTGATTGTGAGCTCAGTTGTTCATGACGTCTTCAAAGGCCAGTGGCAGGCATGTGTGTGCTGGGGGGGACTGTGAGGTCCTTGTGCATGACGGTATGAGGAGCCAGTGGCAGGCATGTGTGTGCTGGTGGTGATTTTGAGGTCAGTTGTGCGTGGAGGCATGAGAGGCCAGTGTCAGACTGGTGTGTTCTGGTTGTGATTGTGAGGTGCTTGTACCTGAGGGAGTTAAAAGGCAGTGGCAGGCATGTGTGTGCTGGTGGTGATTGTGAGGTCGCTGTGCCTGAGGGCGTGAGAAGCCAGTGGCAGGCATGTGTGTGCTGGTGGTGATTGTGAGCTCAGTTGCTCGTGACGTCATGAGAGGCCAGTGGCAGGCATGTGTGTGCTGGTGGTGATTGTGAGCTCAGTTGTTCGTGACGTCATCAGAGGCCAGTGGCAGGCATGTGTGTGCTGGTGGTGATTGTGAGGTCCTTGTGCCTTATGGCGTTAGAGGCCAGTGCCAGGCTTTTTTTGCTGGTGGTTATTGTGCGGTCATTGTATCTGAGGGCGAGAGGCCAGTGGCAGGCATGTGTGTGCTGGTGGTGATTGTGAGCTCAGTTGCTCGTGACGTCATCAGAGGCCAGTGGCAGGCATGTGTGTGCTGGTGGTGATTGTGAGCTCAGTTGTTCGTGACATCATCAGAGGCCAGTGGCAGGCATGTGTGTGCTGGTGGTGATTGTGAGCTCAGTTGTTCCTGATGTCATCAGAGGCCAGTGCCAGGCATGTGTGTGCTGAGGGTGACTGTGAGGTCCTTGTGCATGACGGTATGAGGAGCCAGTGGCAGGCATGTGTGTGCTGGTGGTGATTTTGAGGTCAGTTGTGCGTGGAGGCATGAGAGGCCAGTGTCAGACTGGTGTGTTCTGGTTGTGATAGTGAGGTGCTTGTACCTGAGGGAGTTAAAAGGCAGTGGCAGGCATGTGTGTGCTGGTGGTGATTGTGAGGTCGCTGTGCCTGAGGGCGTGAGAAGCCAGTGGCAGGCATGTGTGTGCTGGCGGTGATTGTGAGCTCAGTTGCTCGTGACGTCATGAGAGGCCAGTGCCAGGCATATGTGTGCTGATGGTGATTGTGAGCTCAGTTGTTCGTGACATCATCAGAGGCCAGTGCCAGGCATGTGTGTGCTGGTGGTGATTGTGAGGTCCTTGTGCCTTAGGGCGTTAGAGGCCAGTGCCAGGCTTCTTTTGCTGGTGGTGATTGTGAGGTCACTGTGTCTGAGGGCGAGAGGCCAGTGGCAGGCATGTGTGTGCTGGTTGGTGATTGTGAGCTCAATTGTTCCTGATGTCATCAGAGGCCGGTGCCAGGCATGTGTGTGCTGGGGGAACTGTGAGGTTCTTGTGCGTAACGGGTTGTGAGGCCAGTGGCAGGCATGTGTCTGCTGGTGGTGATTGTGAGGTCCTTGTGCCGTAGGGAGTTAAAAGCCAGTGGCAGGCACGTGTCTGCTGGTGGTGATTGTGAGCTCAGTTGTTCATGACGTCTTCAGAGGCCATTGCCAGGCATGTGTGTGCTGGGGGGGACTGTGAGGTCCTTGTGCATGACGGTATGAGGAGCCAGTGGCAGGCATGTGTGTGCTGGTGGTGATTTTGAGGTCAGTTGTGCGTGGAGGCATGAGAGGCCAGTGTCAGACTCGTGTGTTCTGGTTGTGATTGTGAGGTGCTTGTACCTGAGGGAGTTAAAAGCCAGTGGCAGGCATGTGTGTGCTGGTGGTGATTGTGAGGTCGCTGTGCCTGAGGGCGTGAGAAGCCAGTGGCAGGCATGTGTGTGCTGGTGGTGATTGTGAGCTCAGTTGCTCGTGACGTCATCAGAGGCCAGTGGCAGGCATGTGTGTGCTGGTGGTGATTGTGAGCTCAGTTGTTCGTGACATCATCAGAGGCCAGTGGCAGGCATGTGTGTGCTGGTGGTGATTGTGAGGTCCTTGTGCCTTAGGGCGTTAGAGGCCAGTGCCAGGCTTTTTTTGCTGGTGGTTATTGTGAGGTCATTGTGTCTGAGGGCGAGAGGCCAGTGGCAGGCATGTGTGTGCTGGTGGTGATTGTGAGCTCAGGTGTTCGTGATGTTGCCACATGCCATGCCAGGCACTAGTGTACTGGTGGTGATTTTGAGGTCCTTGTGCCTGAGGGCATGAGAGGCCAGTGGCAGGCATGTGTGTGCTGGTGGTGATTGTGAGCTCAATTGTTCGTGACATCATCAGAGGCCGGTGCCAGGCATGTGTGTGCTGGTGGTGATTGTGAGCTCAGTTGCTCGTTACGTCATGAGAGGCCATTGCCAGGCATGTGTTTGCTGGTGGTGACTGTGAGGTACTTGTGCGTGACGGGTTGAGAGGCCAGTGCCAGGCATGTGTCTGCTGGTGGTGATTGTGAGGTCCTTGTGCCGTAGGGAGTTAAAAGCCATTGGCAGGCACGTGTCTGCTGGTGGTGATTGTGAGCTCAGTTTTTCATGACGTCTTTAGAGGCCAGTGGCAGGCATGTGTGTGCTGGGGGGGACTGTGAGGTCCTTGTGCATGACGGTATGAGGAGCCAGTGGCAGGCATGTGTGTGCTGGTGGTGATTTTGAGGTCAGTTGTGCGTGGAGGCATGAGAGGCCAGTGTCAGACTGGTGTGTTCTGGTTGTGATTGTGAGGTGCTTGTACCTGAGGGAGTTAAAAGGCAGTGGCAGGCATGTGTGTGCTGGTGGTGATTGTGAGGTCGCTGTGCCTGAGGGCGTGAGAAGCCAGTGGCAGGCATGTGTGTGCTGGTGGTGATTGTGAGCTCAGTTGCTCGTGACGTCATGAGAGGCCAGTGGCAGGCATGTGTGTGCTGGTGGTGATTGTGAGCTCAGTTGTTCGTGACGTCATCAGAGGCCAGTGGCAGTCATGTGTGTGCTGGTGGTGATTGTGAGGTCCTTGTGCCTTATGGCGTTAGAGGCCAGTGCCAGGCTTTTTTTGCTGGTGGTTATTGTGCGGTCATTGTATCTGAGGGCGAGAGGCCAGTGGCAGGCATGTGTGTGCTGGTGGTGATTGTGAGCTCAGTTGCTCGTGACGTCATCAGAGGCCAGTGGCAGGCATGTGTGTGCTGGTGGTGATTGTGAGCTCAGTTGTTCGTGACATCATCAGAGGCCAGTGGCAGGCATGTGTGTGCTGGTGGTGATTGTGAGCTCAGTTGTTCCTGATGTCATCAGAGGCCAGTGCCAGGCATGTGTGTGCTGAGGGTGACTGTGAGGTCCTTGTGCATGACGATATGAGGAGCCAGTGGCAGGCATGTGTGTGCTGGTGGTGATTTTGAGGTCAGTTGTGCGTGGAGGCATGAGAGGCCAGTGTCAGACTGGTGTGTTCTGGTTGTGATAGTGAGGTGCTTGTACCTGAGGGAGTTAAAAGCCAGTGGCAGGCATGTGTGTGCTGGTGGTGATTGTGAGGTCGCTGTGCCTGAGGGCGTGAGAAGCCAGTGGCAGGCATGTGTGTGCTGGCGGTGATTGTGAGCTCAGTTGCTCGTGACGTCATGAGAGGCCAGTGCCAGGCATATGTGTGCTGATGGTGATTGTGAGCTCAGTTGTTCGTGACATCATCAGAGGCCAGTGCCAGGCATGTGTGTGCTGGTGGTGATTGTGAGGTCCTTGTGCCTTAGGGCGTTAGAGGCCAGTGCCAGGCTTCTTTTGCTGGTGGTGATTGTGAGGTCACTGTGTCTGAGGGCGAGAGGCCAGTGGCAGGCATGTGTGTGCTGGTTGGTGATTGTGAGCTCAATTGTTCCTGATGTCATCAGAGGCCGGTGCCAGGCATGTGTGTGCTGGGGGAACTGTGAGGTTCTTGTGCGTAACGGGTTGTGAGGCCAGTGGCAGGCATGTGTCTGCTGGTGGTGATTGTGAGGTCCTTGTGCCGTAGGGAGTTAAAAGCCAGTGGCAG